>NW_006408601.1:2637211-2655337 GCF_000296735.1 Chrysochloris asiatica
TATAAATTTTGAGTTTTGTCTATATTTTCTGACACTCTATATGGAACCTTCTAATGTGATCTCTTTCAAAGTAACCAGGCATCATCTAGCTCTTCTGGTCTCAGAGTCATGGAGATTGATGTTCACATGTTCCATTACAGTCCATTGCACTAATTGATTCCAAGTATCTTCAATTCTCACTACTCTTCTTTCTTTCCCACATGAAGAGACCAAGAGTTGCATCTTAGGTGGCTGCTCCAGAACTTTTAAGATCCCAGACATTATTCACCAAAGTAGGATGTAGAACATTGTCTCTGTGGACTATGTTATACCAATTGACCATGGTGTCCCCTGAGACTATGGTCCTGAACCCCCGGGCCCAGCAACTCATTGTCTTAAGATGTTCAGTAATATCTAAGAAGTTTTCATCGTTTTGTCTGCTGTATGCTTCCACACATTTACAGGTGTGTTTGCAGCAAAAGTAAATACCCACATGTAAATATTCTCTTTCAAACTCTTATACATTTGTGGGTATACTTCCACTCTTCCTCCAATACCTATTCATCCTGTGTCCATGTAGCTAACTGCAGAATACTGCTGTTCTAATGTTGTGTACCTTGGACTTCTTCCTTCAGTATCATTGGCTTTTGGTCATATGCTACTTCATATGAAGGAAGAAGTCCAAGGTGCATTGAAGGAATTGACAAAGAACAAGGCACCAGGAATTGATGGAATCAAATTAAAATCGTTCAGGAAAGTGAGGAAGCACAGGAGGCACTCACTCATTTTTGCCTAGAAATTTGGAAGACAACTATCTGGCTGACTGATTGGAAGAGATCCGTATTTGTGCCCATTCCAAAGACAGGTGACCCAACGGAATGTGGAAATCATCGGACAATCTCTTTGATAGCCCATGCGAGTAAAGTTTCACTAAAGATTATACAGAAATGGCTACAGGTATACATTGACAAAGAACTTCCAGAAATTCAAGCCGGATTCAGAAGAGGCCGTGGAATGAGGGATATCATTGGCTGAAAGCAGAGAATATCAGAAAGATGTTTACCTGTGCTTTATTGACTATGCAAAGACTTTCAATTGTGTGGATCATAGCAAGTTATGGAAAACATTGGGAAGTATCAGTATACTGGAATACCTAATTGTGCTCATGAGGAATCTGTACATGGACCAAGTTGTTTGAACAGAACATGGGAACACTGAATGATTTAAAATTAAGAAAGGTGTGCGACAATGTTGTATTCTTTCACCATACTTATTCAACCTGTATGTTGAGCAAATAATCTGAGAAGCTGGGTTATATGAAGAAAAACGTGGCATCAGGATTGGAGGAAGACTCATTAACAACATGTGATATACAGATGATATGACCTTGCTTGCTGAAAGTAAAAAGGACTTAAAAAGTATATCTCAATGTAAAGAAAACAAAAATCCTCACCACCAGGCCAATAAACAACATTCTTATCAACAGAGAAAAGATTGAAGTTGTCAAGGACTTCATTCTTCTTGGTTTTCTATTTCTTAGAGCTAAATACCTCCTAACAGATACCTAATGGTCATCTTAACCTAATACTTTATCTTGATTATCAAATCAGGTTTATCTATTGAGCCTCAGAATTGTATATGATAATGATAATAATTAATAATGTTGTTGTGGTTGTTATGTGTTGTGGAGTCGGTTCCGACTCATAGTGACCCTGTACAGGGTTTCTGAAGCTGGAAATCTTTATGGGAGCAGAAAGCCTCATCTTTCTTCGGCAGAACAGCTGGTAGTTTTGAACTGCTGACCTTGAGGTTTGCAGCCCGATTCGTAACCTCTATGCTACTGTTGTTGTTAATGCCATCGAGTTGGTTCAGACCCATAGCGACCCTGTATAGGGTTTCTGAGGAGCAGCTGGTGAGCTTGAACCACCGACCTTGCCATTCAAATAGCTTTGCAGTCTGGTACATTAACCTACAGTGCCACATCAGGACTCCATTACGCACCTGTTGTTGTTGTTGCTGTTGCTACCCACCTAGAGCTCCTTATTTTCAAAGAAAGACCCTATTTTTCCAAGTAAGGTGACATTCACAGGTACAAGACTTAGGACTTGTACCTTTGAATCCAGAGCTCTTTGGAAAAAAGAAGTGATTTCTCCTTTCTGAATTGACAGAATTTGAGGACTGGGACTTAAAAGAGGAGCTATTTGTTAAGGGGAGTCCAGTAGCAAGAATTAGACTGGCATTCAGCATAGAGTAAGACAAGGTTGTCTAAACACTGTGCAGAGGCAGTCCAAGGTCAGCACTAGTGGGAGTCAGGAGAGGCATCCAGGGCACACAATTTAAGGAAGTGCTCACTCAGGGTTGTGCAAGTGCAGGCTAGACGCCTCAAAATTTGAGTGCCTGGGATGAAAAGATTCCCTTGTTTTTTTGAAAATCAGTTTGAGAGATTTTTCTCCTTAAACTCCAAGGAGTTTACCTTTGCCCTAGGTTTCTACCCAGTGGGGTTTCTTACTTTTGTTCAGCTTGATTGCCATTTCCTGGGTAAGCTGTAAACAACTTGGTTTGATACTTTTTTGTCTAGCCCTGGGCTGCAGCCTGTGGCCAAGATGAACCCCATGAGTGGAATGTACCTTGCAGGAATTGGTTGACAGACAAATGAGGTGAGTTGTAGTATAATACACAACCTACTGTGGCCTGTTTATCAAGTGAAGGATATATTGCCTCCAAAATTCAGGCATTGTGCTACGATTTTCCTTGTGGGAGGGGCCAGATGTAATAGGAATATCTCCACATGCTTCATACCACTGAACTCTTTCATTGAGGTGGAAAATACTTGACCTTTATTTCTTTTAATGGTTTCCAATGGGGGTTTCTGGTGTTTTAAACCTTGAACGTGATCAATAGTTTCCATTGAGTCCACTTCCCAACTCAAGGTGATCCCCTGCACAATGAGTCAAAACACCGCCCATTTCCACACATTCTCCATGATAGGTTGCAGCTTGAATTCTCATGATCCACAGAGTTTTCCTTTCTTTTCTTTTCTTTTTTCACTTTATACTGTGAATTGAGTACAGGTTTACAGAGCAAATTATCAATTGTACATTCAGCAAAGCATACACTTGGCTTCAATTTCATAGATTGCAACCCCCTCTAGGTAACATCTGTTATCTCCTTCCCTCCCTCCCTGTGATTTTTGTTTTCATTTCACTTTCCTTCTCTACCCTTCTAAAGTGTTTTTTTAGGTAAATGATGTGCTTTTGATCGTGAATGGTTGACAATTCCGAGTGAGCATATCTTGTTATATATTGCCTTCCCTGTCACCTAAGTGAACACAAGTCTAACCTGTAACCAGTGAATTATTCTCCTTTTCTTCCCACCTCTGGTAACCATTAAAGAGTGTAAAACTTTTCTTGACTATTTACAGAAATGTTCCCATGCAATATTGGTTCTTTTTGTGATTTATTAATTTCACTCAGCATAATGTCCTCCAGGTGCATTAATGTTATGAGGTGTTTCACAGATTGATCATTATTCTTTAATATTGTGTAGCATTTAATGTGGGTACTTACCACTGTTTGTTTATACTTACTTCCATTGATGGACATTTAGACTGTTTCCATCTTTTTGCTATTGTGAACAGGGTAGCAATGAACATGGTGTGCATGCATCTTTTTGTATCACTGTTCCTATTTCTTGAGGACGTATACCAAGTAGAGGGAATGCTGAGTCATACAGTATTTCTATTTCCAACTTTTTTGAGGAAACATCGTACTATTTTCCAAAGTGGTTACACCATTCTACAAACCCACCAGTAGTGTAGGAGGGCCAATATCAGACAAGATTCTTCTGCTATTCATGGTTTCATCTTCTGGCACTATATATGACAATGTTCTGCTGCTATTGTTAACGTTTTCAGTGGCTAAACATTCACAAGCAGTCCACCTTCCCTTTTTCCTTTTCTGTCTTAGTCTGGAAGCTTTGCTGAAACCTGTCCACCATGGTTGACCCTGCTGTTAAAATACCAGTGGCATAGCTTTCAGCATAGCTTCAATGTGCAATTCACCACAGTACAACAAACTGACAGATGAGTAGTAGAATATGAAACTTCAAGGCGCTAAATTATCTAAACAGTCTTAAAAAGGAACAAAGTTGGAGGACTCACAGTTCTTGATTTAAAATTTATTACATTTTCATAATCAAGATTATTGTACTGGTATGCAAAGTAGACATTTGAGCCAATGAAATAGGATAGAGAGTACAGAAATGAACCCTTACATTTATAAATACTTGGCCTTTGATGGGGAAAGAATATCTTGTCAACAAATGATGCTGGGACAACTAGAGATCCGTGTGCGATAGAATGAATTTGGAATTGTACCTCACACCTTAAACAAAAATTAACTAAAAATGTGCCAAAGACCTGAATGTCAGACCTAAAACTATAACACTTTTAGAAGAAAACATGCCCTTATATTAGGCAATGGTTAGCTATCATACTAAAAGCAAAAGCAACTAAAAAATGAAAGTAATAAATCACAATCAATCAAAATTAAGTATGTTTGTGTTTTAAGGAATATCAACAAGAAATTGAAATATACAGAATGCAAGGACTCTTTCAACTAAACAATGAAAAGGTAAAACAATTTTTAAAGTGGACAAAGGATTAGAATAGACATTTCTCTAAAGATATACAAGTGGCCTAATACCACATGAAAAGTTGCTTGACATGAATTATTTTTCAAAACCAAAACCAAACTCTCTGCCATTGAGTTGATTCTGATTCACAGCAACCCTAAGTAGCGTTTCTGAGGCTGTAAATCTTTACAGAATCAGAAAGCCTCATCTTTCTCCTGATGAGTGGCTGGTGGGTTTGAATGGCTGACCTTGTGATTAGCAGTCCAGTATTTATCCTATAGCATCACCAAGACTCCAGGGAATTGTTACTAGGGAAATGCAAATCAAAACCATAATGAGACATTATAACCACTAGAAGAGTCAAAACAATAAAAAGACAGACAATAACAAGTGTTGACAAGGATGTCAGTGCAAGCCTCATGACAAATGCTCTTGAGAATGTAAAGTAGAACAGCCACTTTGGGAAACTGTTTGGAAAGTCTCAAAGAGTTAGACATAGGGGCAACATTAGATACAGAACCAAGAGAATTGAAAACATATCCACACACAATCTTGTACCCAAAGACAGATGAAGAATTACTGTATGACCATGCAATTCCAACTCTAAGTATTTAAAATCCATAACTCACCAAAATTTTCCACATAAATGTTCCTAGCAGCATTATTAATAGTAGTAAAAAAATGGAAACAACCCAAATGCTCATTAATTGATACACATAGATAAACAAAATGTGGTTCAGCCATAAAATGGGATGCTATTCAGTTAAAAAGGAGCTCTGGTAGTGTAGTGGTTACGAATCAGGCTGCTAACCTCAAGGTTGGCAGTTCAAAACTACCAACTGTTCCACAGGAAAAAGATGAGGTTTTCTGCTCCTGTAAAGATTTGCAGCCTCGGAAACCCTGTACAGGGTCACTATGAGTTGGAACCCACTCCAAAGTACTTAATAACAACAAGAACATTCAGTCATAAAAGTACTGAAATACTGATGTATGCTACAACATGGATGAAAGGAATCAAGAAGAATTCAAGTAGTAGAGCTATGGGATAACTGGGGTAAGAATATTTATAGGAATGAAAAAACAAAGATCACAATCATGTGGGAAGATTTATGGGATCTCAAGAAAAGACAAAGTACTGTGTTGAAGGGTAGTGAACAGTTATTTTATCTTTCCAGTATTATTTTGCTCTCCTCAATACCTGTGATGGCTAAAATTTTATGTCAACTTGACTGGGCCAGGATTTTCAGTGGTCTGGCTGCTAAAATGTAGTAATTTCTATGATAAGATCAGCTATGAGCAACCAATCAATTCAAAGGAAATTTCCTCAGCAACTTAGCCTGCTTCCAATATACTGGACACTCAGGCTAAACTTGTTTGCTTTTTTCTGGGTCAGGATTCAACTTCTGACTTGTCATCCAACCTCTGGTTATTTGGACTTGAGTCAGTGGCCTGTGATATTGCCTGCTGATCCTTGCTGTCATCAGTGGCCTGCCATCTTCTATTCCACCCTTGGGTTAATTCATCTCTATAGCCAGAAGTCAGCCTTCCAACTGATGTATTGCATTAGGCAAATCTGTGGAACAAGCCCTTTTTAAAGTGTTATATATATGTTGTTGTTGTTAGGTGCCATCGAGTCAGTCCTGACTCATAATGACATTATATAGGGTTTCCAAGGAGTGGCTTGTGAGCTTGAAGCATACTTTGTGGTTCAAACCAACATTGCAGTCCAGTGCATTAACACACAGCACCACACTAGGATTCCATATTATCATATATATGTTGTTGTTGTTGTTGTTGTTGTTAAGTGCCATCAAGTCAGTTCTGATTTGTGACTGTATGGGTTTCCGAGGAGCTGCTGGTGAGAGTGAACCACCAATCTTGCAGTTCAAACTGACTTTGCAGTCCAACGCATTAACACACAGCGCCATACCAGGACTTTATATATATATACATATCAATGTCAAGAAAACAAAAATCCTCACCACTGGACCAATAAACAACATTCTTATCAGTGGAGAAAAGATTGAAGTTGTCAAGGACTTCATTCTTCTTGGATCAACTATCAACACTCGCGGAAGCAGCAGTCAAGAGATCAGACAACGTATTGCACTGGGCAAATCTGCTGCACAGGAACTTTTTTTAAAGTATTGAAGAGCAGAGATGTCAGCTTGAGGACTAAGGTGCGCCTGACCCAGGTCATGGTGTTTTCAATAGCCTCATATAGATGCGAAAGCTGGACAGTGAATAAGGTAGATCGTAGAAGAATTTATGCCTTTGAGTTGTGGTGTTGGAGGAGAATACTGAAAGTGCCATGGATTGCCAAAAGAACCAATAAATCTGTTTTGGAAGAAGTGCAGCCAGAGTGCTCCTTGGAGGCCAGGATGGCTAAGCTTCATTTCTCATACTTTGGACATATTGTCCGGAGGAAACAGTCGCTGGAGAAGGATGTCCTGCTGGGTAAGGTGGAGGGTCAGAGAAAAAGAGGAAGACCCCTAACGAGATGGATCGGCCAGGTGGCATCATTGATGGACTCAGGTGTGGCAGCATTAGTGAGGTTGGCCCAGGATCGGACATTGTTTCATTCTGCTGTGCATGGGGTCGCTATGAGTCGGTTCCGACTCGATAGCACCTGACAACAATATACATATCCAGATGTAGGGTTCAGATCCAGCAAAAAGCAAACAAACATTCAATTGATTGCCTTCTCATAGCAGATCTCACTGTGGAAGCGATTACATTATATTAGTTTTCATTATGGGAGATTAATATGTCTTAACTGCCAAACCACCAAGAATCCTGGCCCAGTCTAATTATCACAAACCTTAACTATCGTAATCTCTAGTCACTGGTTGTGTAGAGTAGCCGAGGGCAGGCTGGATAGGTGTTGGCCTCTGCCATCAATGCTGTAGCTGGTGGTGGCAGTCACCCAATGGGTGGGGCAGCAGGTGTGTGGGTATGGCTGGGTAGGGCCGCTGGCTTCTGACTGATATAGGAAAAGTAAAATAAGGAGGGGGAAGAAAAGAAAAACAACAAAAAAAGGAAAATCAAGGGGAAAGAAGACCAAAAGAGTAAAGGAAGGAGGAAAGCAACACAGTACTGGTGCAAGATCTAGCTTTCCAATGTGGCTACAGTGGAAATATGGTGCTTGCTTGGCAGGAGGTGCACCACTGACTGCAGAGGGGCATGTGGGCACTGCTGACTATGGGATACTGTAGAGGCAGGCACTGTCAACTGTAGAGGCAGTGGGTCAGTGTGCCTGCTCTGCAGGATGAAACAGAAGGAAAAGAGAGGGGAAAGAAAGAAGGGAAAAAAGTAAAGAAAAACACAAGTGGGGAGACGAAGAACTGTTAAGGAAACAATAGCAAAAATAAGGTAAAAATAAGAAAATAGAATAAAAAGAAGAAGAAGCAGAAGAAACAAAGTGGCAGAGAACTAACTCCAGCACTAGTTGCCAAGTGTGGTTCCAGTGGAAAGTCAGCACTTGTTCTTCAGGTGTGCGTACCACCAACTACAGAAGGGTGGAGGCATTGATGTTGTCTGTTTGTCCTTGTAGCATTTTCCTGAATCCTTCTAAAGTTTTTTCTGTGTTCTCCTGGCTTTATTTTTCTGTCAATTCATTGACAGTACCAGAATATCTTTTTATTGAAATCTTTTTCAGTTAGTTCTGTTACCTTTTTTTCCCTCAGAAAGGTTTTCTGTCTCTGTTTCTTATTCATTGGTTTGAGCTATTTTCTCGTTTTTTCATGTGTGTTAATAACATTGTCTGTTGTCTCTGGGGCATTGTGGGATTGTTGTATTTGTAAAAACAAATAGTGCAGCTATTAGACTTTAAGGGTAGAAATCTCTGGTGGACTCTGACAATTCAAGGAGTTCATGAGATGGTTATGGAAGGCATGATACAGTAGAGCTCTTGGCCCTAGGTAGTATTCCTATTGGCCTCAGTTATCTGTGTTCAGGGCACTCAATCTGAAAGTAGTTCATAGGGACCCTTGATGAAGCTGGTTTCAGTGTCTGTAAGGACCAAGAGAAGCTGAGGGCAGGGTGACTGGTTAAATCCTGGCCTACAAGTTTTGTAGGTCTAGAGTGGAGTCCACCTGAATCCAAGCATCAAAGTAGCACCCCAAGGCAGCACAGCTGGTCCCCAACTCACAGTGGCAAGGCCCCCATTTACACGGCTCTGAACTCCCAGAGAGTCAGATCTGCGCTGGGGATGGATGAGGGTAGGAGGCTGTCTACTCCGGCAAGATTTATATTCTCCAAAACCTTATATATAGGGTTGCTTTGAGTCAGAATCTACTTAATGGCAGCAGGTTTGGTTTGATTTGGTTACATTTCATCAGCTAAACCTTTAAAATAATTGACTAAAATAAGAGTTTTGATTTTTTCTAGGCAACAGAATCATAATTGTTATTTAGAGTATTTTGATGATTTTAATGATTATACTTATCTGTTGTTGTTAAGTGCCATACAGTTGGTTCTGACTCATAGTGACTCTTACGTTTCCAAAGAGAGGCTGGTGGGAGTCATGGGCGAGCGAGCAGGAGGCTGTTCGGTTACAGGAGCGGAACAATGCCTAAATCAAAGGAACTTGTTTCTTCAAGATCATCTGGCAGTGATTCTGATAGTGAAGTTGACAAAAAGTTGAAGAAGAAACAGCAAGTTGCTCCAGAAAAACATGTGAAGAAGCAAAAAACTGGTGAAACTTCAAGAGCCTTATCATCCTTTAAGCAGAGCAGCAGCAGCCGAGATGATAATATTGTTTCAGATTGGGAAAATGAGGTATGTCAGTGTTCGGGACTTTAAAGGGAAAGGCCTAACTGATATTAGAGAATATTCGATGGACAGGAAGGTGAAATGAAACCAGGGAGAAAAGGTATTTCTCTAAATCCCGAGCAGTGGAGTCAGCTGAAGGAACAGATTTCGGACATTGATGACGAAGTAAGGAAATTGTAACATCAGAGCCATATCCAACTGTACTGCTCTAGTCGCTTTAATCTGTCTGTTTACACTGGCTTTTGTCTTCTAACCATTGTTTTCCAACTTATTGTATATTTAGATTGCAGAACACTTTGTACGATGAATACTTTTTTTTAGTGTGCATTATTAAAAATGTTCTGAGTGAAGCTCATTTGTCAACTTTATCAAGGAAAATTGCTTGTGCCCACTAACCTAGTGTAAATTAAAGTCAAGTAATACAATCTTAACTGCTGTGGCCTTTTTTCATCAGAAGAGTTGGTACTGTTTAAGGCCTAAAGTCACAGTTTATAAAGCTTTTGAGTTTCAACTTCTATGTGAAGAAGGATTTGCGTTTTGTTTAAGCTATAAACTCTTGATTTGGGAAATCCTCAGTTATTCTGTTCTCTTCCAACCAAAGGCCTAGACTTACTTGACTTTTCTATCCCAGTGATAACTTCCTCACCTCTTGTTTTTTTGTAACTTCATTTTCATTTATTAACAGATCTTTTCAAATTCAGCTTTTACTCTTGAATATATTAATGGTAGTTTGCAAATGTCAATGAAACTGTCAAAGTGTTAGTTATTGCAGTAAGGCACTTGTAATTAAAATACATGGGAACTACAATCACTGCTGGACAGTGAATAAGGAGGATCGTAGAAGAATTGATGCCTTTGAGTTGTGGTGTTGGAGGAGAATACTAAAGTGCCATGGACTGCCAAAAGAACCAATAAATCTGTTTTGGAAGAAGTGCAGCCAGAGTGCTCCTTGGAGGCCAGGATGGCTAAGCTTCGTCTCTCCTACTTTGGACATATTGTCCGGAGGAAACAATCACTGGAGAAGGATGCCATGCTGGGTAGGGTGGAGGGTCAGAGAAAAAGAGGAAGACCCCCAACGAGATGGATCAGACAGGTGGCATCATTGATGGACTCAAGTGTGGCAGCGGTAGTGAGGTTGGCCCAGGATCGAACATTGTTTCGTTCTGCTGTGCATGGGGTCGCTATGAGTCGATTCCGACTCGATGGCACCTGACAACAACAACAACACAATCACTAATTCTACTGCATTAAGTATTGGGAGATATGTAGCTTGATAAACACCGTGGCTTGTATGAAAACTGAGCAAGTGTATGTCATTGTAAGTGTTCGGTGTAGGTGTTATCCTATTCCATCTACAGAAAGTAAGGACCTAGATGTCTGATTTGCTTTCACTTACAAACATGTTCTCCATGGGATGATGTCTGTAAATTGAGATACTAATTAATTAGTGTAGGGTTTAATAAAAATTGTAAAAGCTTCCTTGCCTAACATTTTATTTGATAATATTGAGTATAGGTTATATAGCCAGAGATATTGAACTTTACTAATGTCATGGAGCTCTGGTAGCATAGTGGTTACGAATTGGGCTATGAGCCGCAAGGTCAGCAGTTCAAAATTACCAGCGGTTCCGCGGGAGAAAGATGAGGCGGTCTGCTCCCGTAAAGATTTACAGCCTCGGAAACCCTGTGTAGGGTCACTATGAGTCAGAACCGACTCCACGGCACATAACAACAACAACAATGGTAATGTCATTTTTTTGGAGGGTGGAGGGTGGTGGAAAGAGTATGTAGTTTTTGGCCTTTGTGTCAGTAGACTTGGTCATTTTGCAGTTAGTCTACTGGACAGTGGCATTCTAGACTCACTATTACTAAGTTTCAGCAGACTTACTTTGATTTATTGAGGCCTAGATTTCTGGGGCTTTACAGCAATAAATAGGGCATGGTGTGCCTTAGGAAAGAATGTTTGTAAAGGGAACTGTAAAATTAAAGAAGGTGGCAGTAAAGAGAAAAGAATTCTCTAAACTTAAATCATATAGTGACACAAAGTGATACTTCGATAAAATATTTTAACATTTTGATTACATTGAAAGAACACAGTTCTAGATAGAATAATAAAATGAAATTTTAGTATGTAAAAAAAATCTTGTTAACAAATTTATTTTTGGTAGCAGATCTCAAATGGTTTATCCTAGTAAGTAAGGGCTGCCATATCAGAGTCACACTATTTTGCTACCAAGCTTGATTCCTGCGCTCAGAACGGTTTGTGGTAGATCAGTCAGGAACTTGACTTCAGAGCCATCGTGAGGCGCTGTGTATTGTTGGTAAGTGCCATTGAGTGGGTTCCAACTCAGTGATCCTGTATAAGGTTGCTGAGGAGCGGCTGGTGAGTTTGAACTACTGACCTTGCTTGTCCTATAGCACCACACCAGGTCTCTGTGTATAGTTAACAATTTTCTTTCTAGCAGCTATTCTGTTTAGGTATATTTTATATCTTTTATGTGACTTTTTTTTTTTTTTTTTGAACTGGTGTGGCGCTGTGGGTTAATGTGCTGGACCTCAAAGTCGGCAATTCAAGCTCACCATTTACTCCTAGGAAGCCCCATACAGGATTGCTATGGGTCAGAACTGACTCCACGGCACTTAACAACACACAACTTTTTAAATATATTTAACTGTGACCCTTATTGCTGTTAAGTACTGTTGAGTTGGCACCGACTCATAGCAACTCTGTACAGGGTTTCTGAGGAACGGCTGGTGAGTTTGAACCACCGACCTTGCAGTCCAGTACATTAACCTGCAGTGCCACACAAGGACTCCTAATATAGGTGAATAATTGGGCAAATTAACCTGTCCTAGTATTTTAGCGTTCATCAAATAACCATAGTACAAAGTGTTCCAAGTGCATTATTTTAGACAAATGGTAAATTGATAACTTTGTTTCACTTATTTGGGAACATGCATACATCTTCTATAATTGGGGAGATTTGTGATTGAAGCTGCCTTGCTTTTAGCATACAGGGAAGGGTAATTAGAAGACAAAACAATGGCTAAATTTCCTAGGTTTATGTGAACTAGAGGTGTATATATTTAAAACTAATGTAATACAAAGATGGTGCTGAAGTCTATTACAAAGATTTTTCTAGCCGTTTAGCTTTATGTTAAAAGCTTTAAGGTTTTTTTTATTGGCAGAATTTGGTAAGTGGACTGTTAACTTCATTTAATTACATTACTGCGCATATAATATATAGAAAATCTTTGTGTGTGTAGGAAAAGATGAGATTGAACAATTTGCACTGTAAAAAAAAAAAAAAAAAGTTGATTCTTTTGTTTTCTGTTTCACCTTTTTAAATTCTTGCTCAAGGTTTTTCAAAAAGAAAGCTTGGCATTAGTGCCAGTATTCAGATTTTCCCTTGAGTGTGCTCAGAAGCAGGGCATTTTTTCCTCTTTATCTTTTGAAGTATGAGCAGCATTTGGTCAGTTTTTAATATTTTTGGAATTTTATTGAAAGAACAACCACTGGGGAAAAAAAACCAACAAAACCCCAAAAAACCTCTTGGTAATTGAATTATTCTCTTGTGATTTGCTTCATAAATACCTAAGAACTTATTTTGAAAACTACTCCCTCCTCATTAGCTAGTCACAATGCTGCAATCACCTTGTGGACATAGTGCGTCTAGGAGAAAACTGCCAAGAGACGTGGACAGAAAGTGCATCCTGGCCTGGCTGTGGAGGGCAAAGAGACAGACTCCAAAGTGTGCTGATTTCATACCTAGGCATTTCAGCTGAAATTCTTGGAAGCTCATTTTCTAGTATTTTAGCTAGATTAATTTCTGTGGAAATTAATCCAGTGAAACACTCAAAACGTTTTTCAGAAGTGGTGTTTTTCCAGATAATTCTAGGGACAGTCACATAGTCACCAATATGTAACTCTGCAATTGTGGAATGTTTGTATACTTTGGGACATTTTCCATGGATATGTCAATGAAAATACCACTTCATCTATGAATATATGAATATTTTAAATGTTGAAATAAAAACGAATGTGGTCTGTGTCATTGCAGTTTCACAAACCTGAAAAAAAAAAAGAGAGAGAGAGAGACTGGTGGGTTTGAACCAGTTACCTTCAGGTTAACAGTCCAGTGCTTATCCTACAGTGCTGCACCAGGACTCTGTAGTGCCATATTTTAATCACCACAGCTAATTTTGCTTAATTTGAAGTTATGACTTGTACAAATGTCTTAAGATTAGTAATACCTTGTTTAATTTCCTTTATTGTCACTGGGCTCCAACTATGAGATAGTATTCCTTGTTTTAGTATGTTGATCTTCCTTTGCAAACCCAACACTTTTTATATGAATATCACTATTAGAAAATAGTCGTATTTGTCATAATTTGTTTAGGATTAAATCCATATTAGATGTTTTTGTTTTGAGTTTTTATTGTATTCATTATTATCACTTCCACTTCTATACTCCATAAACCCCTTGCTGTTCTTTTTCATGCTAATGGCCACTGTAAATACTTACTAATGAAGATCAAAGATTACAGCCTTCAGTATGGATAGCAATTCAGTACCTCGAAAATGAAAATGTACAGGTAGACATTTTTAACAAAAGGAGGGGAGTAGTTGATTTTGCAGTCTAGGAGCGGAGGTCCCTGGAACCATCAAGGAAGAAGAGCAGAGTGAGGGACCCTACTCAGAGAAACAGTGATGCCAGAGATGGAGGCAAAGATGATGACATGGAGAGATGGAGCAACTGAGGGCTCTAGAACCAGAGAGGGAGAGGGGCTGTATGCTGACGACCGAGGGGCAGGCTTGTGAGGTATATCCTTTGGTTGTTTGCTGATGCATGGAGGGGATTGTAATCATGGCAATGAACTGAAATACGATAGGATGAATGTAAAGCTAATGTTCTCCCATGTAAACTATCACATAATTCACAATAAAAACTTAAAAAAAAAAAGTAGTGATAGTATATTGCCAGAAGTACAAACAAATCTGTCTTTAAAAAGTACAGCCAGACTGTTCCTTACAAGTAATGATGGACACTTTCATACTTTGGACATGTTGTCAGGAAGGACGAACCAATCCCTGGAGAATGACATCACACTTGGTAAAGTACACGGTCAATGAAAAAAAGGAAGACTCTCAATGAGATGGACTGGCATAGTGGCAGCATCATGGGTTCAAACTTAACAAAAATTATGAGGAAGGTACAGGACAGGACAGGGTTTGGTTTTGTTGTTCATAGGGTCTCTATGAGTTGGAACCAACTCCACAGCATGATAACTGCTGTTGAATTGGTTCAGACTCCTAGCAACCTGTATAGGGTTGGCTGGTGAGCTTGAACTGCCGACCTTGCAGTTCAAACCAACTTTGCAGTCCAGTGCGCTAACCCACAGGGCCACACCAAGACTCACACAATAACAAGCAGCCCCTGCATAGTTCTGTTGGGCTATATATTTCCACTCTGAAGCTCTTCTTAAGCCTTCTGCCCATAGTGCTGCTTATTGCAGCCCCTGTTAATTTACGGCACAAAAAATGCTTTTGTTAGACTAGTCCAATCAGTGGTTAGTGCCCCGAACGTAACTGAATGCTGGGTCTGCTATCCAGCACCACAAAGAGTTCATAAAAATTTGGACCATTGGCAAGCCCAGTAATTAATTTAAGCCTGGTTCTTAAAACCATTATCAACTACTCCACTACCTTCAAAGGAGCTGTACCAGTCTGGTTTGAAAGTGTGGTGGCTCTGGAGGATAAACACTGGTTGTGAACCACAAGGTCAGTGGTTTGATCCCACCAGCAGCTACATGGGAGAAAGATGAGGTTTTCTGCTCCTACATGATTTACAGCCTTGTAAATCTAAACAAGATCATTATGAGTGGGCACCAACTCTGCAGCACTTGACAACTTAACAACATGGGTATGTGTCTTATGTAGGGGTTACCATCCGTAAACTTGGGCACAACCTTGAGTGCTCAGCTGGGAAAAACAACAACAAAAAGAAATGGCCATTGCATGTTAGGATATTTAGGAATAACCTTAAACATCCACTCTTAAAATAATAGCCTTCATTGAACTGATAGTTCAAAACTTCTAGAAGGGAAAAAAAGTAAATGGTCAATAAATGAACAAGACTAACAAAATGGGAATCCTTTAAAGAAAAATCCTAGAAGGTCAACATGCCTTAAAAAACAGTCATTAGAATGTATCCAATAAAAGACTACTACCACTCATCTGTCCTGGTGTGGTGCTGTGGGTTAAATAGCCAGACTGCAAAGCCATTTGAACTGCAAGGTCAGTGATTCAAGCTCATCAGCTGCTCCTCGGAAACCCTACACAGGATCACTTTGGGTCAGAACCGACTCGACAGGACTTAACAACAATAAAAAAAAACACACCTCATCTGTCAGTTTATCATATTGTGGTAGTTTGCATGTTGCTGTAATTCTGGAAGCTATGCCACCAATATTTTATATACCAACATGGTGAACAGGTTTCAGCTGAGCTTCCAGACCAGACTAGGAAGAAGAAAAGGTAAAATACTTCTGAATGTTTAACCACTGAAAACATTAAGAATGTGTACAGGGCGACCCTGTATAGGGTTTCCAAGAAGCGGCTGGTGAGTTTGAACCACTAACCTTATGGTTCAAACTGACCGTGCAGTCCAGTGTTTTATCCCACAGTGCCACACCAGTCCTCCAACATTATGACTAGCAGGGGAATACTGTCAGATAGCAACAGAATATGAATAGTGAAACATGATGAATACCACCAGAATATTGTAGGAAATACTGTCAGAAAATGAGCCCCTCAGGTAGGAATGCACTCACAATAGGACTGGGCAAGAGATGCCTCCTCCAAGTAGAGTTGACTGTGATGATGAGAATGCAGTAAAGTTTTTGGGACCTTCATGTGCGGATGGTGAACAACTCAAAATGAGAAGAAACAGCTCTAAACATCCATCAATAATTGGAACATGGAATGTATGAAGCATGAACCTAGGAAAACAGAAAGTTGTAAAAAATAAAATGGAATGCATAGTTATTGATATCCTAAACATTAATGAGCTGAAATATATGGGTATTGGCCATTTTGAGTCTGAGCATCATATTGAGTCTGAGCACCATTTTGAGTCTGAGCATCATAACTATGCTGTTAATAACAACTTGAAGAGTAATGGCATAACATTCATCATCAAAAGGAACATTTCAAGATCTGTCTATGGTGGGATAATAACCACATGCCTACAAGGAAGACTAGTTAATACCAATATTATTCAAATTTGTACACCAACCACTAAAGCCAGATGATGAAATTGAAGAATTCTACCAGCTTCTTCAGTCTGAAATTGATCATTCAATCATGACATACTGCTAATTACTGGTAATTGGAATGCAAATATTGGAAACAAAGAGGAATGATCAATAGTTGGTGACAGAAATGATGCTGACAAAAATCACATGATAGATTTTTGCAAGACTAATAATGTATTCATTGCAAATAAGTTTTTTAAACACTATAACACATTGTTATATGCCTGAACCTCATCAGATGGAATACATAGAAATCAAATTGACTACATCTGTGGGAAGAGACAACGGAAAAGCTCCATCCATATCATCAGCTAAAACAAGGTCGGGGCAGACTGTGGAACAGACCAACTTGCTCATATGGAACTTCAAGCTGAAGCTGAAGATTATTAAAAACAGTCCACAAGTTGATCTTGCAATCCAGGAGCCAAGGACCCTGGGACCATCAAGGGAGAATAGCAGAGTGAAGGACCCTATCCAGAGAAGCAGCGACACCAGAGATGGAGGCAGAGGCAATGATGTGGAGAGATGGATGGACTGGGGACTCTAGACTCAAGGAGGGAGAGGGGCTGTGTATTGGTAGCTGGGGGGCAGGCTTGCAGCCCTTTGGTTGTTTTAATGGTTATATATTCCTGAGTGCTTTGGTATATATCCAAACCAAACCAAACAAAACAGAGGGAATGGAGATAAAAGCTGTTGCATGATGATGCATGGAGCGGATTGTAATCATTGCAATGAAACAAAATATGATAGGATGAATGTAAAGCTGATTTTCTCCCATGTAAACTATCACTCAATTCACTATTAAAACTTAAAAAAAACAAAAACATCCCACAAGAACCTAAAAAATGACCTTGAACATATCTCAGATAAATTTAGAGATCATCTCAAGAACAGATTTTTATGCTAATGACTGAAGACCAGAGTGTTGTGGGATGACATCAAGTACATCCTACAAGAAGAAAGCAAAAGGCCATTAAAAAGATAAGAAGTAAAAGACCAAAATAGATGTCAGAGAGGCTCTGAAACTGGATTTCCAGCATAGGGTTACCAAAGCAAATGGAAGAAATAAGGAAGGAAAGGAGCTGAACAGGACCTTTAATAGGGCGGCTTGAGAAGACAAAGTCAAGTATTATAACGAAATGTGCAAAGACCTGGAGTTAGAAAACCTTAAGGAAAGAACATGCTCAGCATTTCGTAACCTGAGGGGACTGAAGAAAAAAGTTAATCTTCAACCTGCAATATTGAAGGATCTCTGGTAGCGTAGTGGTTACGAATCGGGCTGCGAACCTTAAGGTCAGCGGTTCGAAACTACCAGCTGCTCCACGGGAGAAAGATGAGGCATTCTACTCCCGTAAAAATTTACACCCTCGGAAACCCTGTACAGGGTTGCTATGGGTCGGAACCGACTCGATAGCACATAACAACA
>NW_006408601.1:2656590-2658192 GCF_000296735.1 Chrysochloris asiatica
CTCAAGTGTGGCAGCGGTAATGAGGTTGGCCCAGGATCGGACATTGTTTCGTTCTGCTGTGCATGGGGTCGCTATGAGTCGGTTCTGACTTGATGGCACCTGACAACAACAACAACAACATGCCTTCTAGATTTGATTGTGTTGAAAATTCTTCATTGCCTTTTATTTGCTGTTACTAGGTTCCCTTGAGTCAGTTCTACCACAGTGACCCTATACACAGCAGACTGAAACACTGCCCAGTCCTGTGCCATCCTCACAATTGTTGTTTGAGCCCATTTTGCTGCCATTGTGTCAACCCATCTTGTTGGTTGTTGTTGGTTGGTTGGTTGGTTATGTGCTGTGACCCTGTACAGGGTTTCTGAGGCTGTAACTCTTTATGGGAGCAGAAAGCCTCAACTTTCTCCTGAAGATGAGCTAGTAGTTTCGAACTGCTGACCTTGCGGTTCGCAGCCAGATTCGTAACCACTATGCTACCAGAGCTCCTTATCATGTTTGTAGTCTTTTTTTGTTGACCCTCCACTTTACCAAGCATGATGTCATTCTCCAGGGATTGATTCCTTATGACATGTCCAAAGAACAAGAGACAAAATCTCTTCTAAGGAACACTCAGGCTGTATTTTTTCTAAGACAGATTTGTTTTTTCTTCTGACCGTCCATTGTACTTTCAAAATTCTTCTCCAGCACCATAACTCAAATGTATTGATTCTTCTATGGTCTTCCTTATTCATTGTCCAACTTTCACATGCATAATGAAGCAATTGAAAATATCACTGCTTGGGTTAGGAGTACATTAGTGCTGTCATTGCTATTGGAAAGTTTAAAGAAGGTTTTCTGCAGCAGATTTGCCTAATGCAATACGTCCTTTGATTTCTTAACTGTTGCTTCCATGAGTGTTGATTGTGGATTCAAGCAAAATGAAGTCCTTGACAACTTCAATCTTATCTCCATTATTGCCTTTTATGGAGACTATTAATTATTCAATTTTTATCGATATATGGACTCTTAGAATTTGTTTAAGAATGAAGATCACTATGGGGGATTCTGATCATACAACATGTCATAGCCATGAGTTTAGGTATCTTAGAGAGTGAACTGATACTTTGTTTTTAAGCCCTTTTCCAGATTTTTAAGCCTTTTTCCAGAAAGCACTCTGTCCCTCTGCTGGAGGGACATGTTACAACTACACTGACTTTATTTAATCAGATGAGCTGCCTTCATGATCTCAACTATCAATCTATTTTTGAAAATCACAATGAACTCATTAAGCAATTACTTGGCCCTGGCTATTTAAGAATTGTAGTAGATTGGGTTTTAGGAACACACTTCCGAGTAATTTACAAGTCATGCCTGAGGGTAGCAGCTGTATTAGCTTTGTGTAACTCTCCTCCTCCAAAAATGACACTACTTGGTGATGGATTGTGAGATCTCTTGGCAAAAGCCACTGTGTTCAAATTGAGGCTCAGAATTTATTTCTGCCACAAAGTAGGCAGTTTAGTAAGCTTTTCCAGTTGGGTGCAGCGCTAGGACGACTTTTGTGCTACTAACAGGGTCTGGTAGCGTAGTGGTTACGACTCGGACTGTGAACCTTAAGGTCAGCGGTTC
>NW_006408601.1:2658292-2665685 GCF_000296735.1 Chrysochloris asiatica
CCTCAAGGTCAGCAGTTCGAAACTACCAGCTGTTCCGTGGGAGAAAGATGAGGCTCTCTGCTCCTGTAAAGATTTATAGCCTCGGAAACCCTGCACAGGGTCGCTATGAGTCGGAACTGACTGCACGGCACATAACAACATGGGAGTCTTGGTGTGGTGCTGTGAGTTAATGTGCCAGACTGCAAAGCCATTTGAACTGCAAGATCGGTGGTTCAAGCTCACCAGCTACTCCTTGGAAACCCTATACAGGGTTGCTATGGGTCGGAACCGACTTGACAACACTTAACAACAACATGGGCAAAATATTGAATGATGCAGAAAGCATCAAAAGAAGATGAAAGGAATACACAGAGTCTCTGTACTAAAAAAAATGTTTTATGTTCAACCATTTCAAAAGATAACATATGATAAAGAGCCAGTGATACAGAAGGAAGTCCAAGGTGCCCTGAAAGTATTGGAAAACAAGAAGATGGTATACAAACAAATTTTTCAACAAACTGATACAGCACTGGAAGCACTCACTCATCCATACCAAGAAATTTGGGAGATAATTACCAGGACAACAGATTGAAATAGATCCATATTTATGCACATTCCATAGAGAAGCAGCCCAATGGAATGTGGAAATTGGAACATATCATTAATATCACATGACAAGTAAAATATAATTCAAAAACAGCTGCAACAGCACATTCTTAAGGAACTACCAGAAGTTCAAGCAGATTCAGAAAATGATGTGGAATTGCTAATTTCAGATGGATCTTGACTGAAACCTAAGAATATCAGAAAGATGTTTACCTGTAATTGAATATGCAAAGGCTTTCAACTGTGTGGATCATGACAAGCTATGGACAACATTGCAGATAATGTGTATTCTGGAACACTTTATTATGCTCATGAGGAACATGTACATAGACCAAGAGGCAGTCCTTTGAACAGAACAAGGGACATTGAATGGCTTAAAATCAGGTAAGGTGTGCACCAGAGCTGTATTCTTTTACCATGCTTATTCAATCTGTATGCTGAGCAAATAATCTGAGAAGCTGGATTACATGAAGAAGAATGTGGCATCAGGATTAAAGGAAGGCTCTTTAAAATCTGTGATTTGCAGATGATACCAACCTTGCTTGCTGAAAACAAAGAGGACTTAAAATACTTACTGATGAAGATCAGTGAAAAAGAGGAAGATCCCCAATGAGATGGATTGGCACAGTGACAGCAGGAATGGGTTGAAGCATTGATTGTGAAGTTAGCACAAGACCTGGCAGTGTTTTGTTTTGTTTTGTTATGCACAGCATCACTAAGAGTCAGCACCTAACAACAACAACAGACTTATGACAGTTAAGATTATAATAATTACAACTGGCACTGTTGAATGTTTCATAAAAATAACTGCTACTGCATGATGGCTTTATGCAGGCTAATGTATGCAGTGACATGTATGCACTGCATTTTGAAGCAGGCTAATGTATACACTGATTAATTAGAAAAACATCCAGGTTAATTTAACCACCCAGTAATGTCACAAGGGTTTTTAAACTGTTAAGTATTCTAACTACCTTTAGAGGTTTTAATAGCATGGTGAAGAAGAAAAGAATCAAGTTGCCTAATAGTCAGAAACTCCTTGAAAAAAATGAGTTACTTTTTTAGTGAGTGGACGTGAGCCCAGGTCCCCTAAAAGATGAGAAGTCTCCTATAATAAGGCAGTAGTTAAATGCCTACTAACCAAAGAACATAAACTAAGTCCATGCAGAAGAACAATTTCTTCTATTGATAGGAGAATGTTTAATGAAACCCCTGATCAACAGGAGGGAATTGTTAAAGAGAAATTTAAAAAGTCTTTTTGAAGCAAAATACATAATTAAAATGAACTCAGTGTTTGTGCAATTAGTCTGTTCTTTTTATCCAATTGCCTGTCTCGGACTAAATATTATTTCTCTTGCAAACTCCTTTGATGTGGGAATGTAAATTACTAGGAGCTATCAAACTTAGATGGTAATTGAAGAAAATGCATTCAGGATAAGAATCTTGACAATATAGAGAACTTTCTTTCCTTAACAAGAAATATTTGGTGCTCCACAGTTGGTTGGCATCCAGTGGCTATGCATTAAGTAATTAGGTAAACTTGGGAAAACCACGTCTTATGATTTCAATTTACCTATATGTGAAAGGAGGGGGTGGGTGAAGTGATTTTTCAGGTAAGAATAGTTCCACCACTGTGTGGATGTAAAGAAATGCAGAGCAGAGCCTCAGAGAACCTCATTAAAAATTACTAAATGACAGGA
Organism: Chrysochloris asiatica; assembly: GCF_000296735.1. Taxonomy (NCBI): domain Eukaryota; kingdom Metazoa; phylum Chordata; class Mammalia; order Afrosoricida; family Chrysochloridae; genus Chrysochloris; species Chrysochloris asiatica. The sequence goes on from NW_006408601.1 coordinate 2,660,578, forward strand.
AGAAGTCTAGAAGGCAATGTTGTGTAGATACTTTGGAATTTAGATGTATCTGGTTTAGAAATCCCTTACTCCTAAGTATCTCCTCAATTTTAGGCAATTTAGTTCTAAAGCTCCCATTTCTTCAACTGAAAAATTGAGAAACAGTAATACCAACTTTGTTGTGAGGTTTAGAAATAATGTGTATGAAGTGTCTGGGTTTATATACATGATATCTTTCTGTCCTTTCATAATTTTAAATGAGTTTTTCTTAGGCTTTGCATTTATTTACCATCATACTAGATCATAACAAAAAGAACAACAACAAAAAACACACACAAAAAAACCCAAAAAACCCAAATAGGCAATATTATTGGTTCTGGGAAGTTGAATTTCACTCCTTTTGATACCTTGTGATATAAAAAATACTATAAATCTTACATGTGACAAAATTGCTGTAATTCACTTAAAATATTAACTTGTTTCAGCTTCCTAGCAATTGTATTGTTGTGGCAGCATGAGTCAGGAAAACTCAGCTCGAAAATCTTAAAAGTGCAAAGTTTATTGCTGGCCGTCAGTGTCAGCTAAAGCCCAAATCACTCTGACCCCGAAGTGAACAGGGGAACAGGGTTTTAAACAAAAACATAGAGTGGTTAAAACAAACAGACTTGTCTTGTCACCTGGGGTGGAAAATTCCAGCAGACCCTTCTCCTGTAAGTGGAAGTAAACCCACCAATATACCCTTAGCCTGTTTGTGCAGATGGGCTGGTGTTTTTAGCCAAGTTCAGCTGTCCTTGGGTCATTCTGACCTTCATAGTTTTTCTGTAAGAAGTTTATTATTTTTCCATAGGGTGAGGTGGGGTGGGGGGAGGGCAAGGTGAGACGGGACTGAAAGGACTTAACGGATATCTAGTTTAAATGGGGGCTGTTAGTCATGCTATAACAGTATGAGGTAGGTGCTATGATGAACATTTCCTTTTACTCCTGGGAAACAGCCCTGAGCTCAGCATTTACCCACTGTATCATAGGGCTTCTTGAGGTTGCATAGGCAAGAAATCAAAAGTACATGGATTCACAACCAGGGACTCAGTTCTAGAGCCAGGATTCTTAACTGCTACCTTCTATTCTCTTCAAACCAACCATTATTTTCATTAGAAAAGCCTGTGATTGGTTACTAAGAAATACCATACTGTAGTGATTTAATGACTTTGCTTATAAAGAAAATGATCTGTGCACAGTTCTCTGGTCTGGAGAACAGGAGATTAGGGACTGAGTAACACGGAACCTTTAGTTTCTTAAGAGTTATACCTTGGTACACACTGACAGTCTTTTATACAAAGGTGTGGTTTACTGCGTGTAGTCTTTCAGTTCAGGATCTTTGTTTGCAAATCCATGGGGGTGGGAGTGGGGGTGGAGAAAGCCTCTCTAAAGCTTAAGGGTAAGCTGCCACTGACTGCAGATTCTTTAAGGACTATTTCAAGTAAAAGGCGCCACTCAAAGAGGAGGAAATAGGCACATAAGAATCTATGGATTACACCTTGGGCATACTGTGATGTTAGAATACAGGGAACTGATGAATGAATATTTCCCATTTCTGGGCATCAGGCAGCAGCTCTGTTCTGACTCATGAGCAAAAGGAATAATTCCTAAGAGAGGAAGACAAAGAAAGGAAGGAAGAAGACAGAGAACAATCTAGTGTTCAGGCTGTATTCAGTTAACTACTGCCCACAAATGAAGTCTAAAGTCAATGCCACCCACAAAAGGAAGGCAAAGCTGACCATGTAATCAGATGTGGAAAGAAATTGGTCAACAATATGGCTTCTCCTTTTCGCAATGATGCTTGGAAAAACAGACACAGATAACATCTAAAGTATTTGTAAAGAACTGTTACAAATACTGTTGCTCTTCCTCACAACACCCATGAACTAGGTAACACCAAGACACTGTTATCACTGAGCAGAGTTCAGAGAAGACAACTGAGAACCCGAGGGTCAATGATTGGGACAGAGTTCCTTGGAGGAGCTCCATTTTGTTGAATACTAGAGGATCAGATCATCTACCTCCATGTGCCAATCAAACTTATTTCACAGATCACTGAAACACTCAGAGCTGCATATTAAGTTTTACACAGTCCTTTTAGAGATGAGGCAATGAAGTCACAGGAATCTGTGCATACATGCCCAGACTAACAATTGATATACTGGTGGAAACGTTATAAACTTGACAGTATTGTATACTCTTCAGTTTATACTATTTTTCTTAACTTTTTCCTCCCGCTGGCTTTCAAGTTAACTGCACCTTGATAAGCACTGGCCTCCTAACCACAATATCAGCAGTTCAAACCCACTAGCACTCTGTGGGAGAAAGGTGAGGCTTTCTGTTTCTATTAAGACTCACAGCCTGCAGAATTCTATACAGTGTTGCTATGAGTCAGAATCAACTCTATGGTACTTAATAACAACAACAGCACTGTGGTCACCACTTGTCTGTCAGCTGAGCATGTGTGTGGAACAGGTTTCAGAGGAATTTCCAGACTGAAATGAACGAGGAAGAAAGGCCTCCTGATCTACTTCTGAAAATCAGCCTTTGAGAACCCTATTAGTTCTCATTTTGTCTAGACGGGTCTGGTGAAAGGAGATGGGGATAAGATTCTTAAGATTCAAAAGTGAGTAATTGTTATCATGAATTAATTGCAATGATCACAACTGTAAAGGTAGACATTTTGTAACAGAAGCGAGTAGTAGTTAATCTTACATTCCAGGAACAGAGGATCCTAGGACCATCAAGGAAGAAAAGCAGGAGTGGAATGCAGGACCCTATCCAGAGAAGCAGCGACACCAGAGATGGAGGCAGAGACAATGACATGGAGTGTTAAAGCAGCTGAGGACTCTAGACTTGTGGAAAGAGAAAGGCTGTGTGCTGGCTGCCAGGAGGCAGCCTTATAGAATATGTCCTTTGGTTATTTAAATGATTGTATATTCCTGAGTGTTTTTGTGTGTGTATATATACATATATAAACCCAAACAAACAAACAAACAAACAAAACCCAAAGGGAATAGAAGCAAATACTGCTGAATGATGACGCATGGATGGAGGGGATTGTAATCACTGCAATGAAACAAAATACAATCGTGATGAGTGTGAAACATGTTCTCCCATGTAAACTACCACTCACTTCACAATAAAAACTTTTAAAAAAATTTAAAAAAGAAAGAAAGAAAACCCTATTCATTATAATGGCCCAAACTGTAACTGATCATGGGACTGTGCAGACCAGGCAGTGTTTTGTTCTGTTGTGCGTGAGGCACCATGAGTTGGGGGAGCTAGTCTCCAGCAGCTCACAACAACTGGAGGACGATATAATCACTTGATTTTATGGAGGCGGCACATGTGGCATAGGAGAAAGCCATTTGGCATCAAATTGGTCTAGATTTCATTTGCATCTCTATGCAACTTTGGGCAAGTTACTTATCTCATTGAGTCTCAGATTAATAGATCTATACTTGTATAGGTTGTTGTGAGGATACTCATCACTTATCACTATGATTAATGAAACATTGACAGAAAACTGAGATACAAAATGATACATGTCACAAGGAGTGTTTACTAGAGCAAGAAGAATTGTTATTATTGTTAAGTGTCATCAATTTGTTTCTGACTCATGTTGTTGTTGTTACTGAGTGCCATCGAGTCGGTTCCAACCCATAGTGTCCCTGTATAGGGTTTCCAAGGAGCAGCTGGTGAACTTGAACCACTGACCTTGCGGATCAAACCAGTCCAGTGCATTAACCCACAGCGCCACACGAGGACTCCTTGTGATGCAAAGCAACCCCGTAAAGGGTTTCCAAGAAGCATCTGGTGAGTTTGACTGCCAACCTTGAAGTTCAAATTGACCTTGCAGTCCAGTGCTTTATTCTGCAGTGCTACACCAGGACTCTAGAAGAGGTAGTATCTACATTTAAAAAAACATCTTGCTTGATCTTGTTTCCTGTTTTTAAGGAAGTAATAAAATTCTGTGGGGTCCAGAAACAACTACAATTAAAACATACGTGGTTTTAGTGTTTATTCCTATAGATTTTTCTTAGAAATATATTGTTGTTATTAAGTATCGCCAAGTTGGTTCTGACTCATAGCAAAGCTGTAATTTACAGGGTTTCCAAGGAGCGGCTGGTGAGTCTGAACTGCTCGCTGGTTTTGTGTTTTAAACCAACCTTGCGGTCCAGTGTTTTACCCTAGAGCACCACACCAGGTTGGTTGTTGGTTGTTGTGTGCAGTGGAGTCGGTTCCGACTCACAGCAACCCTGCATAGGGTTTCCGAGGCTGTAAATCTTTACGTTAGCAGAAAGCCTCATCTTTCTCCCATAGAACAGGTGGTAGTTTCAAACTGCTGACGGTGAGATTAGCAGCCTGATTTGTAACCACTATGCTACCAGAGCTGCTTGCCACACAGGACTCCTAGTAATATATGGTATTTCCTTTTAGTCTATACACTGCTATGAACCACTTCTGGTTTGGTAGAATTTACCTTAATTATTAGCACAGTGTTTCTGTGTTGTTGTTAAGTGCCATCAAGTTGGTTCCTACTCATAGCGACCCTGTGTCAAATGCATATACAGGACTCCTGGTTGCACAATGGTAAGTACTCGGCTGCTAACCAGCAGACCGCCAGGTTAACTCTACAGAAGAAAGATGTGGCAGTCTGCTTCTATAAAGAGTTAAAGCCTTAGAAACCCTCTGGTTCAGTTCTATGTCCCACAGGGTCACCAGGAGCCTGAATCAACTCAACAAGTGTGGTTTGAGGGTTTAAAAGCTCATAAAGGAGTCTCATATTTCAATGAAATTACAATGCAGTTGATCCCAACATACAGCAATTCAACTTTTAGGATTCCTGATGAAGAAAGATGAAAAAGCAGTTTAATCACTAATAATAATACTTATTTTTTTGGTATTACTATACCTTCTCTGCTATTCATAGAGTTTTCAATGACTAGCGATTTGGAAGTAGTTTGTCACTCTTTCTTCCTAGTCTTTGTTTTGTAGCTCATCTGAAATCTGTCCACCATGGGTGACCCTGCTGGTTATTTAAAACACCGGTGGCAGAGTCCTCAGAATCACAGCAACTCAAACTACCA
>NW_006408601.1:2670156-2682074 GCF_000296735.1 Chrysochloris asiatica
TCTACTCCCGTAAAGATTTACACCCTTGGAAACCCTGTACAGGGTCGCTATGGGTCGGAACCGACTCGATGGCACTTAACAACAACAACAACAGGGTCTGGTGCTGAAATTGACTCTAAACAGCCAAAGAAAAATCACTCTGGCCCATCATCAAAGTACCATTCTCTCTGTGCCATATCCTCAGTTTGAGGAATTTCCATTTGTTTTTAAATCTCACAAGATTTGTATTATTTTAATTTTAAAAATTGAGTAATATGCACTGTGTAGAGTTCACACATTTAAGTGTGTAGCTCCATGAGTTTTTACATGTGTATAAACCAAAACCAAGCCCACTCCTGTGAGCTGATTCTGTCAAGTAGTGAGCCTATAAGAAAGCACAGAACTGCACTATAGGGTTTCTCAGGCTGTAAATCTTTAAGGAAGCCGACTGCCTTGTCTGTGTCTGGCTGAGTGGCTGGTGCATTTGAATCACCAACTTTTAGTTAGCAGTCCAATGCTTCATCCATTGTGATCTCCAGGTCTCATTGTACATATGTAGGTTATTGTTGTTGTTTAGTGCCGTAGAGTTTCTGACTCAGAACAACCCTATACGGGGTTTCTGAGGAGCAGCTGGTGGTTTTGAACCTTGTGATTGGATGTCCAGTGCTGATCCTACAGCTACAAACCAGGACTCCATACATGTGTATACACACCTATAACCAGTACCCTGATTAAGATAAAGAACATTTACATATCCCATTAGGGTCTCTTTCATTTGAAGTAAATCTCAACATTTTTTTAAAACCAAGTATTACATGTTGCTGTGTGCCTTGGGGTCGATTCAGACTCCTAGTTGTTAAGTGCCCTCTAGTCGGTATCCTACAGTGTCACACCAAGATCCCATATTAATATCATATAGAGCCCTGATATGGCGCTGTAGGGTAAGCGCTGGACTGCTAACCACATGGTCGGTGGTTCAAACCCATCAATACTCAGAAATGTTAAGAGTAGAAACCGACTCTGAGCACTTAATAACAACACATATAGTAATGTAACAATAGATATGCTAGTCTAAGTGAAGTGGAATTGTGTTCATATAAACATACCCCAGAGTTCTAGTGTAGCATTTTAAGATAAAGCACAGGACTGCAAGCTCGGTTTGAGTCATAGGGTAGGCGGTTCAAACTTACCAGTCGCTAGCATTCAGAACCATTTGATGGCACTTAACCAATTTCCCTAACCATTTATTATTCGTTCGTCTGTCTCCACCATAGATTAGTTTTGTACTAAATCACTTCGGAGGCAGTGGAAGGTGGGAAAATGTAGCCAAAAGTCCCTTGGGGTAAGACGAGATCGAGGCTTGGGTTCCTTCCTACTGGACACCCTAAGGGGATTCTAGGGGCCCAGAGAGACCCTCAATCACTGACCAGAAGCAACTCCATCAAGGGGATAGTATTCTAGGCGGGTCCCTAACCTCCAGGAGTGGTCGGAGGGTCCCCAGGCCCCACGTAAGCAGTTCCAAGCACGACACAATAGCGGTTCCGCGACGTCCTGCGGACCTCTTAGGTGGGCGCCCCTTCCGCGAGACACTAGCCGGGCGTGGCCCTGGGCGCGACACGTCGGGACGCGAGCGGCCAGGGAGGGCGCCGCCGAGCCCGGGATGTGGGGCGTTTGCCCATTGGCTGAGCTTTCTCCCAGCGGGCCGGCCTGCCTTAGAACCCACCTCTCGTCCTCCTTTTCGCGCCCTCATTGGCCGTTCGCGTCCCACCGGCTCAGGCTCCCACCCCCCTCCAGCCCAGATGGAAACAGGCTTTCGGGGGTGGGAGGCTAAAGCCGGCAGGAGGGTGAGCGGTATTCCCGGTAAGGGGGCGCGAGAGAGCCAATCACAACGAGACGTGGAAGAGCGGCGCCACGCCAGCCAGTAACATCCCGAGATTCGGGTCGGGGCTGGCTGACGCGAGTGCTCCCCGCAGCCAATGGGCGTGCCTCTGCCCGTCCGCTCTTCAGCTGCCGGTCGGGGGCGGTGAAAAAGCGAGTGAGGAGAGCGCGACGGCGGAGGCAGAGCCATCGCTGGACGGCCAGCAGAAAAGAGGCCCGAGGCTCTGTGTCTAGGTGAGAGGCAGGAGCGCGGGTCGGAGCGGCAGGGCTGCGGGCTCTTCCTCACCTGGTCCGGACAGCGGCCGCGACTGCGGGAGCTAGTGCGGCAGGCTGGGCCGAGGCGGGGGCGACGGACGCCCCACGCCCCGCCCCCGCCTCCACCCCCATTCTCGTCAGCTCAGTGCGGCGGGCGCGATCTCCAGACCTGGTGGTCGCTGCGACTTGGTCTGGCCGTCGCTCTCGGGAGAGTCGGGACCGCTATTGGGGAAGTCGGGAAGGGCCTGCTCTGCAGCTGCAGAGCCCGGGGGCGCTGCCTGGGGTGGGGAGGCCGTGGAGAGGTGGCGATGGTGGAGCGGGGTAGTTAACGGAGGATTCCACCCGTGTACTCGAAGGTGGCTGTGGAAGGAGGCCTGTGATGGAAGAATTCGGGTGTGGTAGGGAGAAAGTGATGGGAGAAGGCTGATACCCAGAAAAGGGTGCTGGAGGGAGAAAGGTCTCTTGGAAAGGGAGATTGAGAATGGGTGGGGGGAGATGAGCTGGGAGTAAAGGTAGGACAGGCTTGGTTGGCTTTTGAAGGTTAAGGACGCTGGGCACACTGAGACACGTGGATGTGGAGTTCAAGATACACTGAAACCGGAAGGTGACTGAGAGGAAAAGGGTTTAGGTGAGCTGTGGATGGAGGTTTTTAACTAGGAGGCGGTAGTTGGCCAGTTAGAAAGTTGAAAAGCAAACGAGATAGATTCCTGTGTGGGTAACTGGAGGGTGTGGCTCTTTTTAGAGTAGGTGAGCAAGTACAACTCTCCCCTTTGGTAGCTGCAGAGACGCATGTCTCAGGTAGGAGTTAGCCAGATCAGGAATTCATGGAAGGCCAAACACTCAGATTTCTTAACTCTCACTGTTGAACTGAGGCTGATCCCCAGCACAGCCCTCCGCCTCCTTGTTTGGCCTCAGCAGCAAACAAACTCACCCTCTCACAAGTAATGACAAGTGTCTTGTTAGATTTTGATTGGATGACAGTAAAGAAGCTTTGCATTAAAAAAAAAAAATGTCTGCAATGTTGTTAAAGACAACATTGGAGGATTCTTTGAGAAAATCTGCTCTCCACGGAAGTGTCTCAACCATCTAGTTGGCTGTGGAGACTATAAACCAAAATAATGATGCAGGATCGTTTACAGCGACACAAGTGAGAATTAACATGTAGGCCCAGTCATGTTAGTATGTACCCACTGCCATTGAGTAGCTACCAACTCATAACGACAGACTAGAATGGTTCCTTTCGGGTTTCTAAGTCTGTAGTCTTTAGGGAAGATAACTGTCTCATCTTTCAAGGAGCACTGTAACTACTTACTGTATAGGACCAACGCTTTTGCTGTAGTAGAATTGGATTATGTGTCATACATTGTTGAGAAATCTTTCACAGTCCTGGGAGTAGTTTTGTAACTAAATAGTTGAGCGTTTTTGTTTTTTTTTATATAGTGTATGTATTACTACTATGTCTTTCTATTTTAAGCTTTTAGATTTTTATTTCTGGGTGTGGGTGTAGAGTGGGGCAGAGAAGAGGTAGCAGGGAAGAAAGTGACCCACTTTCATGTTTCCAGTAGATTTACGCAAGAGGGGATGGTGAGCACTGAAGTATGATTTCTGTTTGAGGCTAGAACTAGAGTTACAACACTTACTGACAAATGTAAAATAGCATAGTATCAAGGACAGAAACCCAAAATGGCATTTGTTGTACAAGATGTTTCCTTGTAAGCAGATCAGCAAAGCGTAATGATAAATGGACCTTTCTTTAGAATGTAGAAATAATTTTGTGGAATCGTGTTTTGGTAATGCTCTTCACTGATCACATTTTATCTTTAGTGTAAACAGAATATCTAAGTGCTGAGGTGCTGAGGCAACTCGGAGCAAAGAAGCAAACCATCTGAGTGGTGTGAAGTTAATCAGGAAAGGTTTCCTGGAAGAGGTGAGTTTTGAGCCATCTTTTGAACTAGGAGTTGGGACATGAGTTATTGGAAGAAATGAGGATGACATTTTTCATAATCTGGACCTGCTACAAGGAACTGTGAATAAAAGTGAGAAAATAAAAATGTTTTTTAAGGAAAGTTTTGAATGAAGATAAATTGTTGTTAACTGCTGTCGAGTTGGTTCCAACCCATAGCAACCCTGTATAGGGTTTCCAAGGAGCGACTGGTGAACTTGAACCACCAACCTTTTAGTTCAGATGGCTTTGTAGTCTGGTGCATTAACCCACAGAGAGCAATTGTTGTTGTTATTGTTAAGTACCATGGAGTCGATTCTGACACATAATGACCCTGCACAGGTTTTCCGAGGCTATAAATCTTTACGGGAGCAGAAAGCCTCATCTCTCTCCCACGGAACGACTGGTAGTTTTCAAACTGCTGACCTTAAGGTTAGCAGCCCGATTCATAACCACTATGCTATAGAGCAACTAGGGTCATGGAAATCAACCACATCTACTGTAGTTAAGTTGATAAGTGATAGTTTTATTTGGTGGCAAAGAGAGAAGAATTTGAACATTTAATGGATTAGAGTAAGTAGTAAAGAGCAAAAATGTGGTAGTTATATGATAGTTATAATAAAAGGATATAGTGAAAGTACATTGGATTATTGAGTGATTGATAAGCTAATCAGAAACATTTTTGAGCTCTGTTCTAGATTATGTTGATGATAATAACAATTTATTGAGTGCTATGTTGCGTTAGGCAATGTTTTGGGCTCCCCATTATCTCATTTTGATAATTTGTATTTTATAGATTAAGGAACCCAGTCTGAGGGATTTAACTTTTTAGTGTCCGTCATATAGCCAGTAAATGGTTGGGTCAGGATATGCAAAGTCTGTCCACATATAGTTTATTGAGCATCTTCTTGGTGCTAGGCATTGTGCTAAATGATGGGGGATCAAAGAAAATCCAAAGGTCAGACTTGAGTCATTTTGAAGAGCTCATCAGAGTTAATAAAAGAGGAGTCAGTGAAGGATAAAAAGATTTAGTTAAAACAATTTCTATAAATACTGAGGAATGCAAGAGAGATTCAGAAAGTTCGTGGAAAAATTTAATTATCTTTTAATATCATTTTCCCATGAACTTTTTGAAGCCCCTTGATATATTGTTAGAGAATCATAGGCCAGAGAGTGTTTTAAGAAAGAAGGGGTCAGCAGCAAAATATGTGAGAGACTCAAGAACAAAAATTGAGAAGAAACCATTGAGAGTTTGAAGAACCCAAAATACTCAGGAAAGCTGGAATGAAGATATTAAGATAATGGGCCAGTAGCTTAATCATGCTTAGTAGAAAGTATTCTGTATAAAATTAAATATTTGGTATAGCCACAATTAAAGTTAAACTCACAAGAAAGATTATAGTATGGCCCCTTCTAATGTATAATAGTCTTTGGTGAAATCATGGATGATTTAAAAATGTTGATACTTTAAAACCCAGACTTTATAAACTGAGCATGTATTATTTTTATGATGGGGGACTATTAAACTGAAATGGGATAATAGGGAATACAGGCAGTCTCTGAGTTTAGAATGTTAAGAACCAACTCCTGTAAAACCTATTACATTAAAATTTAGAGGAATGGGCATTACTTTGTGACACACATCAAAACATTATTACTGTATGTTACTAGTATATCTGGAAGTATTTCTTTAATGTTTTTTATGCAAAGAAACACTATATATTATATAGTACTAGACATTTGACTAACTGAACCTAACTATGTAGGTGTTCCAATTTACGAACAAATTTGATATAGAGATAGACGGAACAGAATTCATTTGTCATCTGGGGACTACCTGTATGTGAATAGGCTAGTCTGAACTATGTCTGGTATAGAGAAAAGATGATCTTATTTTAGTACCTATCTGTACCAGCTACTTTGATAGACATATTCTTATCTTGAAAATGACTGGGTTATTGTTGATAGAAACATTGTGAAACTATATATACTGAATAATGTCATTTGCTTATTCTGGGGAATCAAGTTACTAAAATATCTCAGTCATGGAGATACGGTGTTGATACTCTTGAACATTTGTTTTCTTAGAATTTAATACATGAATATAAGGTTGAAGCGTGTGCGCACGCGCACACGTAGACTTGAGTCATGCGAACTGTTTCTTTTGGCTTTGGATTTTTACTTATTCCTACACATTGGTTCTGTAGTCCTCCCTTCATTGGGTTTGCCTTTGTTATTTTGATATACAGAGTCCCAGTTTGACAGTGTAAAAGTGCTGAGTTTGTATGTAACTAGCTTAATTAAAGTGCTTATGAATTGCTCATTGTTTCCTATTCACATTTTGGAGAGGGAAAAGAGATAAATTTCAAGAATGTAAGCTTTTTATACAAGAATTGTTGTTGTTGTTGTTAAGTGCCGTCGAGTCGGTTCCCACCCATAGCGACCCTGTACAGGGTTTCCGAGGGTGTAAATCCTTACGGGAGTAGAAAGCCTCATCTTTCTCCCGCGGAGCGGCTGGTAGTTTCGAACCGCTTACCTTAAGGTTCGCAGCCCGATTCGTAATCACTACGCTACCAGAGCTCCTAAGAATTATTCCTAAAGCAAATCCTACTGGTTTTGCCCTGTTATCATTGTTTTTATTGTTAAGTGCCATCTAATTGGTTCCGACTCACAGCAACTTTGTATAGGTTTCCAAGGAGCAGTTGGGGGAGTTTGATCTACTGACCTTGTAGTTCAAACAGACCTTGTGGTCAAGTGCTTACTCTTACAGGACCACATTTCCCAAATAGAGGAGAAATCTTATAAGTCAAGTTGTTGTTGTTGTTGTTAAGTGCTGTAGAGTCAGTTCTGAGCCATAGTGACCCTGGATAGGGTTTCCTTGGAGAGGCTGGTGAGCTTGAACTGCCAACCTTGCAGTTCATACCAATTTTGCAGTCCAGCACATTAGCTTACAGTGCTACACCAGGACTCCTGTAAGTCATGTAGGAGCTCATTTTCAGTAAAATTTCTTTGGCCCATAGGGATTATGAGAGGAAACAACCTAATAATAATGGGAGTGCTGTTTTCATGTAGGCTCTGTGTGCTGTTTCCTTAATATATCATCACAGCTCATTTTCACAAAATTCTCTTAAGATGAGTATTCCATTTTACAGATGAAGGAGAATGAACCTCAGGAAGTTGGTAACTTTCCAAAGGTTAGAGAGTTACTAAGTGGCAGAACTGGTATTCAAACCTTTCTTTATCTAATCCAACCGTGAATTTCATGCTTCTGAGACAAATATCAAGAAAGACTTGCTTATAGTGTTTCCTACAATTTAAAAAAATGCCACAAAGCTTTAGGTATTCAGTTATTTGTTAACCTACAACATGGTACTCTTGTTTTTTGTGTTTGTGGATTTTATGTGTCCTATGACATGGCCTCTAAAAAAACGATGCTGATCTTTGTGTATTATGGTGATCTTTGTGTATTATGGGGTTCATTATAATACATTTTCTTGCTTTGGAGTTTGCTTGCAATGCCTATTTCAAGATATTTATGAAGGGGATACTGTGCCTTTTTTTTTTTTTTTAATGTTTTATTGTGAATTATGTGATAGTTTACATGGGAGAACATTAGTTTTACATTCATTCTATCGTATATCGTTTTATTGCCATGGTTACAATCCCCTCCATGCATCATCAACCAACCAAAGAGAATACCCTACAAGCCTGCCCCCTGGTTGTCAGCATACAGCCCCTCTCCCTCTCTGTGTCTAAAGCCCCCAGCTGTTCCATCTCAGGCATCACTGCTTCTCTGGGTAGAGTCTGCTCTCTGCACTTCTCCCTTCATGGTCCCAGGGACCTCTGCTCCTAGACTGCAAAGTTAATCACTCCCCTCCTCGCTATAAAACATCTACCTTTACATTTCCAACCCTCACAGTCAGTCCTGGTAACAGTTATTCACTATTGTATCACAAGAGACCTATCCGCATTTCCTTTCATCAGCCCTGCCTAGACAGATTGGATACTACTCAGTGGAGAGATTCTATCTTCCTCCACACCCTCTGGATCTAGGTTCCTTCTTGAAAGTTTGATACTGTGTCTTAAAGTGAAAAGTGTCTCAGAATTAAGAAAGTATGGTATATACATATAGTTAGTCTTCATGTCTTACCAGTTTGTTGCGTGCACCTTCTTCTCAGCCTTGTTCCTCCTCTTTCATTTACTTACTACTCTGGTAGCGTAGTGGTTATGAATCGGGCTGTGAACCTTAAGGTCAGCGGTTCGAAACTTCCAGCCGCTCCGCGGGAGAAAGATGAGGCTTTCTACTCCCGTAAAGATTTACACCCTCGGAAACCCTGTACAGGGTCGCTATGGGTCGGAACCGACTCGATGGCACTTAACAACAACAACAACAACTTTATTCCTTAGTATGGTATATAATATAGAATTAAATATATATTTATATAAAATAGAACATTCTTTTTAATGATTATTATGGCATATAAAAAGGTGTTATGATATGGAAAATCTACATTGAACGTGAATCAGCAGATTTCAGTTTTAATTTTTTTTGTTAGTAACTTGATATGTAACTTTAGGCAAGTCACTTCCTTCTCCAGGTTTTAGTTTCCTCCTCTAAGATGAAAGGGGGAGGAGAACTTTCAGTCATTTCCAGTATATGCAGTCTTAATTTAAAAAGGGGGCACCTTAGATCTTTTTCTTAAAAACTAAATTTGCTGCTTTTTGCTATTCTTTCTTTCCCTTCCTTTTCCTGTTCTCCTTTGCTTTTTTTTTTTTTTTTTTTAAATTTGGTGTGTGTGCGCATGTGTATCCTTGAAAGTAGCATCATAATCTTAATTTATCAGAAGGAATGATTTTTTAATCTTTTTTTTGTCTGTTCGAACCCACTCAGGTGCCTTAGAAGAAAGGCCTGGCAGTTTTTTTAAATTGCGATTTGAATGAAGGTTTACAGCGCATACCAACAGAGTTACATTCAACAAATCATTTACGCTTAATTTTAGCTTGTTGATTGCAGTCCCTTCAGTGTAACACCACTTAATCCACTATCTTCCTGTGTTTCTTTTTCCATTCTTTCTTTTTTCTGAACTTTGTCTTTGGGTAAATGCTGCTGTTTTTAACCTCAGATCTCTGGTGTGCAAACCTCATTAGTGGTGGTGTTTCTTCTCTATACCTATCTATCACTTGGATAAAAGTTGAGCCACAGGGATGAGTTAAGTTCAAACTTGAAGGGTGACAAGGGCCATAGAAGGGTTTATTAGGGAAGTCAATGGGTTACAACTCAGGGTCAGCAATGTTCAGGCCACAGCTCTTCTAGTCAGGACAGTCTCTCCTCAGTGTGCCCACAAACAGGTTTTTCTCTCTCAGCTCCTTGGTCTGCCATCTGCCCTGCTTGGCAGTATTTCAAAGCTTTTAGGTCTGCTGATAAATGCCCACTGAACACAGCACTTCATAAGCCTCTGCCTTAGATTAGTAAACCTATCTCCCCGAATATATTGCTTAGAGGCACCGCACTCTGCAAGCCAGCCTCTTACTCAATGTCGTTCAACTTTACTTGCTCCATAGGCTGGGAAGCCACCACTCTGTCTCATGCTCTGGCTACTGGATCCTTTGCTGCTGCTCATCTGTCATTCCTCTGGTGGCACGTATTTCTGCACTTGGGCACTGAAACTCCTTGCCCAAAGGACACACACTACTCCTTGCTCTTCTTTGACGGTAGTGAGATTTCCCCATTCCTACTTCTGAGATGGTTCATTTTATATCCATAATAGAGTTCCAAGATTTCACAATGAACCCTGTCAGCAATCCCTCACAACTGACTCGTGTAATCCTATCTGCGTCTTCTCCCACCTTTGTTACTCAGACATATCAGGAAGAAGTTGTTTAATGGGAGTTAGAAAGACATGGCCAGCCGTATTCACTGTACTGCAAGCTTGCAGGTGGAAAATCAGTAAATACTAGTGTTCATGATTAAGGCATCACACTCACCAATCAACAGTGATCCTCAAAAACAAAGGAAAAATTATCCTGTTAAAGGATCAGTTTTATTGAAAACTACAAATAATCCCCAAACCCACTGCCTTAGACACAATTCTGACTCATAGTGACTCTATAGGACAGAGTTGAAATGATGCATATAGTTTCTGAGACTATAAATCTGTATGGAAGCAGATAGTCTCAGTTTTTTCTTACAGAGTGGCTGGAGAGTTTGAACTGCTGATCTCTCATTTAGCAGTGTGCCACCTGGGAAATTTTGATAGTTATAAGGCTATCAAAAGTGGGAGAGGGACCTATATCCGATATGGAGAAATTGTTAATGATATGGATTGAGGTTCAAGTATAAAAGTGAATTCCTCTAAATACATTGATGATCATTGCTAAGGCACAAAGCTTGGCTTAGACGAAGAGCAAGACCAGATACAGTTTTCACACGATGTCTAAATCACATAAGGTTCTGTTTCACAGAATGTATCAGGGATGTTGTCCAATGCCAAGGGGAGGGCAGATAAAGGTGTTTTCTCTGAAAACAGAAGAAGTAGTTCTGCAATTAAAGGATATGGAAAACCTTATATATCTGGAGCTGGAGGGGAAAAGTTGGTAAGCAGATGTACTTGGAAAAAGGTGTGTGCGGAGAAATAAGGAAAAAACAAAAAGGGAAATATGGGAAGCAAAATGTAATAAGGAGGGAAATATGGATGGTTCATTCTGTGCTTTTTTAGTACTTTGTGACTACTGTGTGCTAATGACTGGCTATTTCAGATCATTGATGGGACAAGTCACTTCTGTGACCATCTAGTTTTTCTTTAATCTTTTTATTCTTCTACGTTTATCTAACGGGTTAGATAAAAGTAATATTTAATTTGGTTAAATACAATAAGCATGATGCTTTTATTAGTATTTCACACTGGGGCTGACCTAAGAGTTTTTAACATTTCCTAATTATGCTTCGTAGTGGTTACGAATCGGGCTGCGAACCTTAAGGTCAGCGGTTCGAAACTACCAGCTGCTCCGCGGGAGAAAGATTAGGCTTTCTACTCCCGTAAAGATTTACACCCTCGGAAACCCTGTACAGGGTCGCTATGGGTCGGACCCGACTCGACGGCACTTAACAACAACAACACCAAAGACTCCTGGTATGGCACTGTAGGGTAAGTATTGGAGTGCTAAATGAAAAGTCAACAATTCAACCCACCAGCCTCGCCTCCGAAACCCTGTACAGGGTCGCTGTGAGTCAGACCCGACTCCATGGCACATAACAACAACAACAATTATGCTTGAGTTTTGTTCTACATTTTCCTCTACTCGATCCAGGACCTTCTAATATTATTCCTTCAGAGCAGCTGGTAGTGGTAGCTGAGCACCATCTAGTTCCTCTGTCCCCATGGTTCATTAGTCCATTGGACTAATTATTTCCATGCATCTTCAAATTTCATTACTCTGATTCCTCTTGACAGTGAGATACTAATAGTTACACCTTAAATGGCCACTCATGAGCTTTTAAGACCCCACTGGCTACTCACCAAAGCAGGATAGAGAATGTAGGCTTTGGTGACTGTATTATGCCAATTGACCAGGATGTTGCCTGAGACTATGGTCCTGAGCCCCCAGGCCCAGTGACTCAGAATGAATGATTTTTAGTATACTACATTTATTACCTCTGTGTATTTCTTCCAGCTTCTCTTGATGCTTTCTGCATCATTCAGTAATTTGCCTACACAGAGTCACTGTACCAAAAGAAATTATCAGCAGTTTCAAGAGATAGCATATGATTAAGAGCTAGTGATACTGAAGGAGGAAGTCCAAGGTGCATTGAAGGAATTGGCAAAGAACAAGGCACCAGGAATTGATGGAATCAAAATTGAAATCT
>NW_006408601.1:2684394-2686247 GCF_000296735.1 Chrysochloris asiatica
CAGCTGGTAGTTTCAAACTGCTGACCTTGCAGTTCACAGCTCGATTCGTAACCACTATGCTACCAGAGCTTCTTTATGTTGTCATAATTACAGTAAATTGGAGAGAAGTTCAGTTGAATTAGTCAAGTCTAAATTATATTCTGTGATTATCATTTGATTGAAGTAGATACAGTATCTCAAAGGATAGTAAAGTTTCTCCTGATGAGATTACTTAAGGTAATACTTATATGAATTTGTCATTCATTCCAGTAATATTTATTGAACACCTACTTTGTACAAGGCAGTTTTAGTTGTTGAGGACTGAAATGAAAATCCTTGCTGTCATGGAGCTTGCATTCTAATGGAGTAAAGCAGAAAATAAACATATGTTAATGAATTCCTTGTTTGGCATTGTAGGATAAGCACTGGACTGCTAACTGCAAGGTAACCAGTTCAAACCCACCAGCACTCCTCAGAAACCCTTTACAGGGTTGTTATGAGTCAGAACTGACTCAGTGGCATTTAACAATAGTGACATCAATGATGATATGTGCAGTGAAAGAAAATAGCACCGGACTGTGAGCCACCAGTTCAGTGGTTTGAGCCCACCAGCTACTCTGTGGGACAAAGTTGACTCGTAAACTCTGTGCAGGGCTATTAGAAGTTGAAACCAACTCAACAACACTTAAGAACAGCAACAGAAGAGATAAAAATCAACTTGGTACAGGAGGATGCATTAATAATTGCTTATAAATACATACTGGAATAGAACGTTTCAGTAATTATATGGGGCATGATGGAGTTCCTGCGTCAGAGAAATGATTATGCTTGGCTCCTAACCAAAAGAAAGGCTGACAGTTCTAATCTACCCAGAGGCACCTTTCAGCAATGGCATGGCGGTCTGCTTGTGAAAGATCACAGCCACTGAAAATCTTACAGAGCTCAATAGTTTTTTGTTTTTGTTTTTTAATTTTTTAAAAAAGTTTTTTATTGTGGATTGAGTGAAAGTTTACAGGGCAGATCATCAGTTTTACATTTATCAAATCATACACCTTGTTTCATTACAATGATTATAATCCCCTCCGTGTACCCTCCCTTAACCGTATATCTTTCTATTCACTTTAGATCTTTTTTTAAAAAAACACTCGGACATATATAATAATTTACACCAACAAAAGGCACATTCTGCAAGTCTGCCTCCTGGCCATCAGCTTCTGGTCCCTCTCTTTCCATGAAACTAGAGTCCTCAGCTGCTCCCTCTCTCCATGTACCTATCTCTGCCTCCATCTCTGGTATAGCTGCTTCTCTGGATAAGGTATCACATTCTGTTTGTGCTCTTTTCCCTTGATGGTCCTAGGGTCCTTTGTTTCTGGACTGTAATATTAACTACTCCCCTGTGTTTGTCACAAAACTGGGTAGATGATTCTTGGGTGGCAGGTTTTTTCTTTCAGGGTTTTATATATCTCTCTCCGTTGTCTTCTTGCCTATATGGTTTCTGTTGAGAAATCTGAGCTTAATCTGATTTGCTTTCCTTTGTATGTTATATTTCTCTTTTCCCTAGCTGCTTTCAAGATGCTGTCTTTATCTTTGATTTTGGAGAGCTTGATTATTATATGTCTTGGTGATTGTCCTTTAGGGTCTATCCATCCTGGGATTCGTTGAGTTTCTTGAATGCTTATCTTTTCACTTTTCATGATGTTAGGAAACTTTTCTTCCGGAAGCTCTTCAACTACCTCATCTGTGGACTCATGTGATTGTTCATGTTCTGGAATGCCAATCAATAATTCTTATGTTATCCAACATGAATCTTAGGCCTTCTTCAGATGTTCTCATCCTTTTTTGTGTTTGTTCTTCTATCTTAGTAGTGTTGAGAG
>NW_006408601.1:2686347-2695906 GCF_000296735.1 Chrysochloris asiatica
AAGCTATGGACAACATTGTGAAGTATGAGTATTCTGGAACACTTAATTGTGCTCATGAGGAATCTGTACATGGACCAAGAGGCAGTTGTTCGAGCAGAACATGGGAACACTGAATGTTTTAAAATTGGGAAAGGTGTGCGACAAGGTTGTATTCTTTCACCATACTTATTCAACCTTGTATGCCTAGCATATAATCCGAGAAGCTGTATTCTATGAAGAAAAACATGGCATTAGGATTGGAGGAAGACTCGTTAACAACCTGTGATATGCAGATGATACAACCTTGTTTGCTGAAAGTGAAGAGGACTTAAAACATTTACTGATGAATATCAAAAAGTACAGCCTTCAGTATGGATTACATCTCAATGTAAAAAAACCAAAAATCCTCACCACTAGACCAGTAAACAACATTCTTATCAACAGAGAAAAGATTGAAGTTGTCAAGTACTTCATTTTTCTTGGATCAACTCTCAACACTCAGAAGAAGCAGTCAAGAAATTAAACTACGTATTGCATTAGGCAAATCTGCTGCACAAGACCTTTTTAAAGTGTTGAGGAGCAAAGATGTCAACTTGAGGACTAAGGTGTGCCTGACTGAAGCCATTGTATTTTCAATAACCTCATATGCATGCGAAAGCTGGACAGTGACTAAGGAAGATCATAGAAGAATTGATGCTTTTGAGTTATGGTGTTGGAGGAGAATATTGAAAGTGACAGGGACTCTCAAAAGAACCAATAGATCTGTTTTGGAAGAAGTGCAGCCAGAGTGCTCTTTGGAGACCAAGATGGCCAAATATTTTCTTTCATATTTCAGACATATTTTCAGAAGGGATCAGTTGCTGGAGAAGGATATCATGTTTGGTAAGGTGGAGTGTCAGAGAAAAAGAGGAAGACCCCAACGAGATGGATTGGCCAAGTTGCAGCATCGATGGACTCAAGCATGGCAACAATATTGAGGTTGGCCCAGGACCAGGCGATGGGTTTCGTTCTACTTTGCATAAGGTTGTTATGAGTTGGTACCAACTCGATGGCACCTAACAACAACAACATTTTTTACCATGAAAGCAGTTTATAGAAAGTTGTTATTATTATGTGCTGTTGAGTCAATTCTGATTCATAATGACTTGTGTATGGTTTTCAAGGAGCGGCTGATGCCTTTGAACCTCTGACCTTGTATCCTATAGCATCACATAATGAATGAATAAATGAATGTTTTATCTGAGTTAATAAAAACTTAAATAAAATATGAAAAAGCTGAAGTTTCTTTGAAAGATAATTCTGTAGAAAAAATAAACTCATCTTTAGTAAAGTTAAAGTAAATATATCTGCTCTTTGTGGAAAGAATGTACAAGTAAGAAAAGTCATGGACGTATCTGTAGAACACTCACTGTTCTTCTTGGGGAGGCAAATGTCTTTAAACTTAGTGGTAGGAAAATTGCCAACAAACAAAAATACAGCAATCCTTATATTTTGCCTCATGGACATCAAAAATATATTGAAAATGAAATTAAAAGAATATGAAAATTTTCCATGAACTTTTTGAAGCCTACTTATTTGCATACACATCAGTAACTTTTAAAGTGTTACCAACTGGTCAGTCTTGCATCATTTATAACTTACTAACTCTCCCTTTAATTATTTTGAAGCAAATCCCTAGACATTTTAACTAATTATTACCATAAATCCTGATAATGTATTGCACTGTTGAATACACTATTTAGTGATACATTGAAAATATCATGGATTGCCAGAAGAACAAACAAACGTATGTTGGGAGAAGTACAACCAGAATATTCCTTAGAGCGAGGATAGTGAGACTTCTTCCCTCAGACTTTGGACATGCTGTTAGGAGGGACCAGTCCCTGGAGAAGAACATCATGCTAAGTAATAAGTGAATGGTCACCAAAAAGAAGAGGAAGACCCTCAGATGGATTGACATAGTAGTAGCAACCATAGACTCAAATATAACAGTTGTGACAATGGCACAGGGCCAGGCAATGTTTGTTCTGTTGTGCATATGGGGTCACTCTGTTTGATGACACTTAATGACTACTACAGCACAATAAATGTAACACTATATATGTCAATCTAATGAAGTAAAAACTTGTTTGTATAAATGCATTTTGACACTTGCATGTTATACTGTGCGGGGCAAAAGAAATTAGTTATAAGCTTCTGTAAATCAGGAACAATATAATTGGGGAAACTATCTGTGAAACAGAATGTTGTGACATGGGATCATGTGCCAAAATTGGTGCTGTGTGTAAGTTAAGTGCCACGTGTCAGTTTTGACTCATAGTGATCTTGTATAGGATTTCTGAGAAGCAGCTGATAAGTTTGAACCACGGACCTGGTGGTTAACCGTGTAATAATGCTTTTTCTACAGCACCACACCAGGACTCTGAAAATTGGTGTGGTGGTTGTTATGTCCCGTGCAGTTGGTTCTGGCTCAAATTGATGGTAGAGACTCTTAAATGGGAATTGACATTATTTCTGAATGAAAGGATTCACAGGGAGAAATAACATTTAGGTGGTGACGTGAAGTGATCACAAGGATAAAATATGCAGTTAGAAAAAAATCTAACTTTGGCTTATAGCTCCATCTATAACTCTTATCTTTTAGACCCCTATAAGGTCGCTATGGGTTGGAACCAACTTGATGGCACTAAACAACAACAAAAAGTAAGTAACTCTGGTAGCATAGTGGTTATGAATCAGGCTGCTAATCTCAAGTTCAGCAGTTTGAAACTACCAGTTCTGTAGCAGAAAGATGAGACTTTCTGCTCCTGTAAAGATTTATAGCCTCGGAAACACTATACAGGGTCACTATGAGTTAGAACTGACTCCACGGCACCCCCCCCCCCCAACCAAGGTATATTATCAAGAAGCTCTGGTGGTGTAGTGGTTATGAATCAGACTGCTATTCTCACGGTAGGCATTTCGAAACTTCCAAGCAGTTCCTCAGAAGAAAGATGAGGTTTTCTGCTCCTGTAAAGATTTACAGCCTTGGAAACTGTATACAGGGCAACTATAATTTGAAACTGACTCCACTGCATATAACCACCATCACCAAGACATTATTAACATAGTGTAGATCTTACATCAAGTATCTTATATCAGTACTTGAAAACAGTTATTTGTTCTCTTACAAATTAGACCATACTACTTTAGGAGTTGACCACTGCCTGCCTTAGTCTGGACTCTTTTAAAGAAACAAACCCCTAACTCATACAATTGTAAAGGCAGGTAAGTTCCAAGTCTGTGGGTTAGAGATCAGGAAGGGCTCAGATGTCAGGCGAAAGGCTTCTCCTGATTCAGATAGCTACAAGAGCTGATGAACCCACATCGGCAGGTTGGATGATGGCAGGCTTCTCGCTGCAAAGCTGAATGAATCCAGTGTGAGCAGGGAAGATGGCTAGCTACTGATGGACTTCTAGGATGGCCACTGGTTGAGTCCAAAGAACCAGAAGTGGGATGACAAGCCAGATGCAGAATTCAGACCTAGCAAAAGGCAAAGCAAGCTTTGCCTGTGTGTCCAATATATCAAGGAAACTTTCTTTCACTTGCTTAACTGCTCATAGCAGATCTCATCATTGGGAAGACTATGTCCGATTTGCCAATCCACAGAGAATCCTGGCCTAGTCACGTTAACACAAAACCTTAACTATTACAATCTACCTCTTGTCCATTTGGCACCTGTATAACCTCAAACCATATACATAATCTCTAAATAAAGACAGTTAGAAAGGTGTACTTGGCACCTAATAATGATACAACTAACACGTGTACGACTGAAAACATAACCCCATTTATAACTTGTATTTCATTAATGACCAAAACAAAGTATTTTTTGCTCACATACAAGAGAAAAATCCCAATGATAATTGCAGTCATTGTTTCTGCAACTGGTCATATAACTGTGGTGGTGGTGGTTATGTGCCGTGGAGTCGGTTCCGACTCACAGTGATCCTGTACAGGGTTTCCAAGGCTGTAAATCTGTATGGGAGCAGAAAGCCTCATCTTTCTCCCACGGAACAGCTGGTAGTTTTGAACTACTGACCCTGAGGTTAGCAGCCCAATTCATAACCACTACTTTGTTGTTGTTGTTAAGTACCGTGGAGTCATTTCCGACTCAAAGTGACCCTGCACAGGGTTTCCGAGGCTGTAAATCTTTACCAGAGCAGAAAGCCTGATCTTTCTCCCGCGGAACAGCTGGTAATTTTGAACTGCTCACCCTGAGATTAGCAGCCC
The DNA here is from genome assembly GCF_000296735.1 of Chrysochloris asiatica. Lineage (NCBI taxonomy): Eukaryota > Metazoa > Chordata > Mammalia > Afrosoricida > Chrysochloridae > Chrysochloris > Chrysochloris asiatica. The sequence continues at coordinate 2,690,599 of NW_006408601.1, forward strand.
AATTTGTAACCACTACTGTGTTGTTGTTGTTGTTAAGTGGTGTGAAGTTGGTTCCGACTCACAGTGACCCTGCACAGGGTTTCTGAGGCTGTAAATCTTTACGGGAGCAGAAAGCCTCATCTTTCTCCCACAGAACAGGTGGTAGTTTTGAACTGCCAACCTTGAGGATAGCAGCCCGATTATTAAAGCTGCCTTTTTCCACCACCAATTCATTCCGTTTGCCTTCGACAAGTAGCTCAGCTAGTTGTAGTTTTTTGCCTGGTAGAGTGTCCCAAACCTTCAACCGTAAAGGATTTGGACCAATAGTAATCACATTGGAGTTGGGTTGCTGTAGTATATAAAATCACAGGGCATGGTATTACTAAGAGATGTCCTAAGGAATCTCCTAGATTCCATACATGTTCTTAATTACCTCCATTATGTAATGTCAGTCCAATTTCCCCTTGGTGATCATGATCAGTCACACCACCCAATACAGTAACTTCCATTTTTGCCTGTTGATCCAGAAGCATGAGAAGCCCAGATTTGGTCATTCTTAACTTTCAGTTCAATTGAATCAATGTTGTTTCTCCAGATTGGGAGTATTCGTCCCTTTGGAGCTAAAATGTTCAGACCTGAAGAGCATATGATTGTAGGGACAGGCAGCAAAAATTTTCTGACTAGGTCACTAAGAATAGTGGTGCTACTCGCATTTCCACTTCTTGGCTCCTGGACCTGTGAATCCTGTGTCAGTTGGAGAAACAGCACCATGTATTGAATGCTGGTTTAGAACATATATAGATAGCCTCCTGGAGAATATTGCCCCAACCCTTCAAGGTGTTGCCACCTGACTGGCATCATAATTAGAAGGCCATTCTATTATTGGTAAGTCAGCTGCTTCAGGATGATGAGGAACATGAACATGGTAAGACCAGTGAAATCCATGAGCACAGGCCCATTTTCTGATTTGCTGCAATTTGAAGTTTGATCTGAGTTTGGGATACTGTAGTGGTGGATAAGGTGTTCTTTAAGTTCATGGCTGGTAGTTTTGGAAGAAGCATTGCATTCAGGGAAGGCAAATTCATATCCAGAATAAATGTCTGTCTCAGCAATAATAATAAAATACTGCCCTTTTTGTTACGGAAATGGTCAGATGTAATTAACCTTCCAACAGATTGTTGGCTGATGTACCCAAGGGATGGTGCCATATCATGGACTCAATGTTGATTTCTGCCACTGGCTGATTGAGCACTCTGCAGTGGCTGTAGCCAAGTCAAGTTGATACAGATCCTTAATGATCACATTGCCCATGGTGGATTATTTGGCACATTCTGTTAAAAAGTCTTCTAAATATTTTCATGCCACAGACTTTAATGGATCCATTCTGTCTAGAGTGTGTATTCATTTAATACAAATGTTGAGCATATGAGTGTTTTAAGATTACTTTGAAATACCTAGTTTAGTTTGTTTTTCCTTTTATGACATTCATGCCAGAAATGTTGACATATGAGAAATCCTTGAGTTTAAGGAATTAACTAGCTTTATTATATCTTATTACTTTGAGAATAAAATCTAAAAGTGTATTCCACAATGCAGAGATTCTTAATGAAAGGTCATAGGCCTCTCTGAGCATGTCATCAAAGCTTTGTACTATCTCCTCAGTAAAATATACGTACAAGCTTCATTTTGCGTAGAATTTCAGGGAGTTATTAAGACTCAGAACCTATTCAGATACCCTTGAAGGGAAGGTGTTCTATGGATCCTGGTCTAATAACCCATTGTGTAACATGTAGGCAACTACCTTATGGCTCTGTTTTGTACTGTGAATCTTTTGAATTATTTTTGATTATTGTTGCTATTCTAAGTGCCTTCAAGTCAGTTCTGAGGCAGATGGGTTTAAACCACCAACCTTGTGGTTAGCAGTCCGTTGCTTATCCTACAGTGCCACAATGCCAAATTAAAAACAAACAAACAAAAAAGCACTGGCCAATACTTAAATAAATTTAAGGGAAAAACAAAATGTCACCAGTACAATAAAGATGTAGTAGTGATCCTTTTGCTAAAGATTTTTGAATAAGTATATGGAACTAACCACCATTCGTCTGTCAGTTTGTGGTACTGTGGTGGCTTGTGAGTTGCTGTGATTCTAAAAGCTTTGCCACCGGTATTTAAATACCAGCAGGATCACCCATGGTGGACAGGTTTCAGATGAACTTCCAGATTAAGACAGACTAGGAAGAAGGAGTGACGAACTACTTGCGAATATTTAGTCACTGAAAACCTTGTGAATAAAAAAGAAACACTGTCAGATATTGTTGTTGTTGTTAAGTGCCATCAAGTGGATTCCAACCCATAGTGACCCTGCATAGGGTTTCCAAGGAGCAGCTGGTGAGCTTGAACCGCTGACCTTGCATTTCAGAGGGCTTTGCAGTCTGGCGCATTAACCAACAGCGCCACAACAGGATTCCAATATATAGTGCCGGAAAATGAGCCCCTCAGGTTGAAAGGCACTCAAAATGCGACTGGGGAAGAGCTACCTCCTCAAAGTAGAGTTGACCGTGATAAAGTGAAAGGAGTAAAGTCTGTGGGAGAAAAGCCCACGGGACCTTCATTTACTGATGGGGTACAAATCAAAATGAAGAGAAACACCTGTGAATGTTCATTGAAAATCGGAACATGGAATGTACGAAGTATGAATTTGGAAAAATTGGAAATTGTCAAAAATGAAATGGAACGCATAAACATTGACATCTTAGGCATCAGTCAGCTGAAATGGACTGGTACTGGCCATTTTGAATCTGATGACCACATGGTTTACTATGCTGGAAATGACGACGAGAAATTGTGTTCCATTCATTGTCAAAAAGAACATAATCCAGATGAGTAATGAGGTACAACACTGTGATAGGATAATATCCATGGGTCTTCAGGGAAGCCCAGTTAATTCTACTATTGGTCAAATTTACGGACCAACCACTAAAGCCAGTAAGAATGAAATAGAAGAATTCTACCAATTTCTTCAATCTGAAATTGATCAAACATGCAATCAAGATGTAGTGATCATTACTGTTGATTGGAATGCAGAGGTTGGGAGCAAAGAGGAAGGATCAGTAGTTGGAAAATAAGGCCTTGGTGATAGAAATGATGCTGAAGAATACATGATAGAATTCTGCAAAACCAATGATTTGTTCATTTCAAATACCATCTTTAGACAGCATAAGAGACGACTATACGCAGATGGAATACATGGAAATTAAGTTGACTACATCTGCAGAAAGAGATAATGGAAAAGCTCCATATCATAAGTGAAAACAAGATGTGGAACAGACTGTGGTAGACTGTGGAACAGACCATCAATTACTTATGCAAATTCAAACTGAAGCCGAAGAAAAGGAAAACAAGTCCACGAGAGCCAAAATATGACCTTGAATATATCCCACCTGAATTTAGAGATCATCTGAAGAACAGATTGATACATTAAATACTAAAGACCGAGGAGCAGAAGAGTGTGGGATGACATCAGGAACATCATACAGGAAGAAAGCAAAAAGTCATTCAGAAGACAGAAAGGAAAGGTCAAAATGGATGTCAGACGAGACACTGAAACTTGCTTTCCAGCATAGAGATGCTAAAGCATATGGAAGAAATGAGGACGTGAGGATGTCCAAGAGCTGAACAGAAAATTTCAAAGGTCAACTGGAGAAGATAAAGCCAAATGTTACAACAAAATGTGCAAAGATCTGGAATCAGAAAACCAGAAAGCAAGTACATGCTCAGCATTTCTCAGGCTGGGGGAACTGAAGAAAAAATTCAAGCCTCGACTTTCGTTATTGAAAGATTCTCTGGGCAAATTATTGAATGATGCAGAAAACATCAAGAGAAGATGGAATATACAGAGTCACTGTACCAAAAGGAAATGGTTAATGTTCAACCATTTCAAGAGGCAGCATATGATCAAGAGCCAATAATACTGAAAGAGGGAGTCCAAGGTGCCTTGAAGAAATTGGCAAAGAACAAGGCACCAGGAATTGATGGAATCAAAATTGAAATCTTACAAGAAAGTGAGGTGACACAGGAGGCACTCACTCATCTCTGCCAAGAAATTTGGAAGACAACTATCTGGCCAACTGATTGGAAGAGATCTGTATTTGTGTTCATTCCAAAGAGAGGTGACCCAACAGATGTGGAAATCATCAGACAAACTCTTTGATAAATATGCTATGCGAGTAAAGTTTTACTAAAGGTAGAGAAATGACTGTAAGCTTACATTCACAGAGAAATTCTAGAAGTTCAAGCTGGATTCAGAAGAGGTCTTGGAAAAAAGGATATCATTGCCGATGTCCAATGGATCTTGGCTGAAAGAAGAGACTATCAGAAAGATGTTTACCTGTGCTTTATTGACTAGGTACAGTCTTTCGATTGTGTGGATCATGACAAGCTATGGACAACATTGTGAAGTATGAATATTCTGAACACTTAATTGTGCTCATGAGGAATCTATCTGGACCAAGAGGCAGTTGTTTGAACAGAACATGGGAACATTGAATGGTTTAAAATTAAGAATGGTGTGCAACAGGGTTGTAGTCTTTAACCATACTTATTCAACCTGTATGCTGAGCATATCATTCTGAGAAGCTGTATTCTATGAAGAAAGACTTGGCATCAGGATTGGAGGAAGACTCATTAACAACCTGTGATATGCAGATGATACAACCTTGCTTACTGAAAGTGAGAGGACTTAAAACATTTACTGATGAAGATCAAAGAGCAAAGCCTTCGGTATGAATTACATCTCAATGTAAAGGAAACAAAAATCCTCACCACTGGACCAGTAAAAACATACTTATCAATGGAGAAAAGACTGAAGTTGTCAAGGACTTTATTCTTCTTGGATCAACTATCAATACTCATGGAAGCAGCAGTCAAATCTGGTAAATTAGGCAAATCTGCAGCACAAGGCCTTTTTAAAGTGTTGAAGAGCAAAGGTGTCAACTTGAGCACTAAAGTGTGCCTGACCCAAACCATTGTATTTTCAATAACCTCATATGCATGCGAAAGTTGGACAGCGAATAAGGAAGACCATAGAAGAATTGATGCTTTTGAGTTATGGTGTTGAAGGAGAATATTGAAAGTGCCAGGGGCTGCCAAAAGAACCAGTAGATCTGTTTTGGAAGAAGTGCAGCCAGAGTGTTCCTGTAATACTTTCCTGACTTCCTTATTTTTCTCAACTCCATTTTAAAGTGTTTTGAAACATTTTATAAACGTTTTTCTTAATTCCTTCTTAGACATTTCCAAGGCCTGCCCTTCTACCAGAATGGAGTCCAGGTCT
>NW_006408601.1:2699781-2704105 GCF_000296735.1 Chrysochloris asiatica
GTCATCTGCTTCTGTTTTTTGGGCATATTTAGGGTTTATCTGTGGCCTTAATACTTAAATGAGTATGTATTTTGTTATTTTTTATGCTTTCTGATTGCCTCCAGGTAACTGTGCTCAGGAAATGGGCTTTCCCTTTTCACTCTTCTTGAGAAGTTTCAAGATACCACTTTTGGTCGTTTTGACGTAAGTTAGGATTTAATTTTCGGCCTATTTCCTTTTTTGTGTGCTTGTTCCTCTCCACAATCCCTGTTCAGGTGGAGGGTGTTTACTTGTTCCGGCACTCCCTCTAGTCACCAGAATGGATGTGCACAGTGGACAGGGCAATGAACAGATACCCATAAAAAGAAAATCAGGACAAAGCAAAACTGACACAGTGTATTGTCCACTTTTGCTCCAAGGTTTCTGCGGCGTTTTTCCGTGGTGTGTCTGCTCTCCCGTTTGGTCTTGCCGTTTGGTTTTGCCCAAGTTGTTGGCTCTGGGCTGCTGAGCCCGCCAGAATCAAAAGTACATGATTTATTACTTCTGCTTCAAGTTCCACTAGTCATAAGCCTTCAAACTTTTTAAATATTCGTACCTATGTGGTTCCGAGTTTTGGAACTCTGCCCTTGATATGCTTTACCTGGTATTCTGTGGTATTGCTGAAAATGAACTTCACTGCACCTCCACTCTAGCCGCCATTCAGGCCCCGCCTCTCCCTTTAACGTTCAGTCCTTTTGTTGTTGGTATTAAATGCTGTCTAGTGGACTCCTACCTATAGTGACCCTGTATAGGGTTTCCAAGGAGCAGCTGGTGAGCTTCAACCACTGGCCTTGAGGTTCAGTTGGCTTAAGTTCAGTTGGATTGGTAGTCTGGTGCATTAACCCACATCCGGACTCAGATGTAACATAAGATCTAAGAAAAGTTTATATGACTGTTAAAGGATTGATTCTCAACAGGACTCAATGATTGTTAGAACTCGTTATCTACTGAACTTTGACGGATGAACTGAAATAATTATATATATATATTTACATCTGGGTTTTGTTTTTTTTAATATAAATATACTTTCGATATCATCATTCCCTTGGTTACCGTAAGCAGAAGCCCCAGGTGAATTATCTGGTAATGGGACACTTGACTTTGCAGAGGATTGTTTGAACATCAGTAGCTGTTAAGTGTATTGCTTCATAGTGATAACCCTTGTGACCTTGGAGTTAATAATTCTCTGAGTATCTGATGTGATCCAAGGATATCGCTTATTACAATACCTAGTTATAGAAATGCAGACTGTGAGAGTCTGAAGAAGATACAGCAGTCAGTCATCTGGCCTCTTCAGTGAAATTATTCAGTGACCAGAGAGATTAATTAACTTGCCTGAGGTCAGTCACTATTGACAGTCCCATTGTGATTTGTTTCTTTACCTTACCTGATTTGGGGTATGTTATACTTATTTTGGTGTCTTTTTGTATTGGTTCAGTATCTATAGAAGGAAATACCTAGGGTTTTTATGTAGGAAAAGCACTAAAGTTTTTAACACTCTGACTGGTTCTTAACTGAGTAAGAATTCTCTGGGTTTGCTTTTACTTGACTATACATATTCTAATCTCATTTTTATTACAATGTTGTTTGTTGCTAAGTGCTGTTCAGATGGTTCCAACTCATAGTGAATTTGTATAGGGTTTCCGAGGAGCGGCTAGTGAGTTTGAACCACTGACTTTGTGGTTCAAACTGACCTTTCTGTCCAGTGCTTATCCTACAGGGCTATTAAGCTTATTGGGATAGACTTTTCAGAAGTTTAAGTAAATTTCACAGCTAGAAACAGATTTTAAGAATCCAGAAAGTCATTAATCATTTCCCTCATGTTTTCTATTAGAATGTTTTTAATTTGTAAGAATTAAAGCCATTATTATTCCCATGCTCATACTCTAGGAGTTGCAGTGCCTTGCCAAGGACTTAATAGAGTTTATCTTCATGTGTTTCTCTCCCGACCCCCATATACACAGCTTTCTGTGCTGATACCTGCTTGATAACATTTAGTTGTGTCCAAACCTGGCAGAGTTTTAAAGATAAAACAGGAAGACTTTGTGAAAGCAGGTTTGTTAATGGGATTTACTCATTTCAAACTATTTCTTGCAAGCTATACCTTCCCACTCAAAACTAAAGTTTGGAAGGATCATTAACATCTAAATTATAGAAATTTCTAACAATGAACCCCCTCATTGTTGGGGGATATGTTAACAATCCAGTGGATACCTGAAATTGCGAATAATACTATGTGGATTATTAGTATTGTGTGGATTTGAACTATGTGGATTATTCCTGTTTTTTTGTTTTGTTTTTTTCCTTAAGGGCATGTGAGGCTAATCATCTCTGTATGTATAGGTAGTCTTTTTAGTAAATTGTTATTGCAGTAAAATTTATCTCATAGTTCTTACATACTTTTCATCATGTTTAGTGCAAAACTGTAAATCTTGAGTAACGCCATGGGTTCCATACAAAGTGCCACTAGTGATGCTGGAAGTGCTCCTAAGAAGCAGAGAAAAGGTCATGACATTACAAGAAAAAGTTGAATTGCTTGATATGTATGGTAGAGTGAGATCTGCAGCTGCATTTGTATGCCATTTCAAGAAAAATGAATCCAGTATAAGAATCATTGTAAAAAAAAAAGAATAGGAAATTCATGAAGTTATCACTGCAGCTGCACCAGCAGATGCAAAACCTTTGCACTTTTTCTGTAAGATACTTTTTTAATTTCGTTTTGAAACTGCAGTTTTGTGTGAGTACAGTATATAATACCTATAACATACAAAATATGTTTTAATCCATTGTTTATGCTATTGGTAAGGCTTCCTGTCAATAGAAGGCTATTAGTAGTTGCGTTTTTGTGGAATCAAAAGTTATGCTTGGAAACTTGACTATGCAAGGGGTTGGTACCCCTAACCACATATTGTTCAAGGGTCGATTGTACTGTGCTTTTTCCTATACATGCATACCTAAATTCTTAATTTAATTTTTAAATTAAATGCAGTAAGAGATTCCAAGCAATAGCTAATAATAGAATAGAATGCTTATTAAGTAAAGGAAGGGTTACTTGAACACGAGTATTGTGATACGGTGATAGTTGATCTGTTAACAGATGGCTAATAAGTGACTATTGGTTGGGTAGCACATGGGCACGTATTGTATACATGTGTGAATAGAATGTACTATTTTCTGACCACTGTTGTCTGAGAAACCATAGGTAAGGGGGCCTACTGAACTAAATTCCGGGATTGGCTGTGCCTTTTAGTTGATACAGGGTTGACAGCCAACGTGAAGATCTGAGAACGATTGTGGGGGGAATCACCCAGTAGTGGATTTCAGTGGATACTGACCCACTGGTGTGGCGCTGTGGGTTAATGCGCCAGACTGCAAAGCCATTTGAACTGCAAGATTGGCGGTTCAAACTCACCAGTCGCTCATCAGAAACCCTATACAGAGTTGCTGTGATTCAGAACTGACTCGATGGCAGTTAACAACAACAACTGACCCACTGGTCAGTGTGAGGACCCTTAGAATGGTGGCAAGTTTTTTTAATCCTCACCGTTTCCCTGGGCCATTCTTAACTCAGTAAGGTCTAACTTTGTAGTGGACTAATAATAGTTTGGAGTCCTGGTGTAGCACTGTAGAATTAGCACTAGACTGCTAACCACAAATTTGGTAGCTCAAACCCACCAGCTGTTCCTTGGAAACCCTATACAGGAGCGCTATGAATCAGAACTGACTCAACAGCACATAACAACAACAGTAAGTTTATTGTCAATGTACAAGTATTTTTGTGAAAGACGCAGTTCTTTAGTAGTAAGGATATGGTGTCGTTGTTAAGTGCCTTTGAGTCAGTTGTGATACCCTGTATGGGATTTCTGAGGAGCAGCTGGTGGGTTTGAACCACCAACCTTGTGATTCAAATTGATGGCAGTCCAGTGCATTATCCTGCAGCGACACACCAGGAATATGGTAGGTGAGTGGCTCTTGAGTGGTTTTCATCACCTTTTTGTCCGTCCACATTATTGTATATTTAATGTATATTGTAAAAATATACATTGAAAAACATGCCAATTCAACAATTTTACATGTACAGTTCAGTGACGTTGATTGCAATCTCCATGTTGTACAACCATTGTCTCTGTCCTTTTTCAGCTTTTTTCACCATTAGGGATTTGTTGTTGTTGTTAAGTGCCGTCGAGTCTATTCCAACCCATGTTGTTGTTGTTGTTGAGTGCCATCGAGTCGGGTCCGACCCATAGCGACCCTGTACAGGGTTTCCGAGGGTGTAAATCTTTACGGGAGTAGAAAGCCTCATCTT
>NW_006408601.1:2704421-2727227 GCF_000296735.1 Chrysochloris asiatica
GAGCACATTTCAGTTTTGAGTGTGTGTAAAGGAGCTCTGGTAGCGTAGTGGTTACGAGTCGGGATGCGAACTGCAAGGTCAGCAGTTTGAAACTATCAGCTGTTCTGCGGGAGAAAGATGAGGCTTTCTGCTCCCGTAAAGATTTATAGCCTCAGAAACCCTGTACAGGGTCGCTATGGGTTGGAAACGACTCCACGGCACTTAACAACAACAATATGTGGTAGGGAGTTTACAGTGTTGCAGCAGCCAGACTTACTAGTTGACTACAAATGTATCTGTTTATGTTTTACTAACTTGTTCATTTTTGTACTTCTTTACTTACTGAGTTAGTAGTTTATTCATAAGTAGCCTTTGGCACCAGTGGAGGTAAAAGTTACGTATTTTGAATCATTTGTAGTCCATCCAGAGGTTTGGCCCATTTCTGGAAATCCTTACTTTAGAAAGCCTGATATACTAATCAATGAGTTTTTCATGAACTTTGTTTCCTTAGCAGTGCTGGGGAAATTTTCAAGGGCTGGGTGAGGTTAGAGTTCCAGGGATTCCTTTGCCTCAGGACATTTTGAAGTCTTTGATATGCTAATGCACTTTGTTAATCCCCTCATCTAGGATAAAGTGTATGGTTTCCCAACCCCATTTACCAGGATTTGGTAAGTGCTGCCTAGGAGGACTGTTCAACCAGACTGTTTTTGATCCTTCTTAATTGTTCTGAAGGATATTAATCTTCATGAATAGGTTTCAGCAGTTTTCAATAAGATCATACCTACAGAAGATATACAAATATAGTTAGTCCTTTGAGCCTATTTTGGGGTAAACCTGTATGTAGTGTACATCTAGTATTCAGGGTAAAAATGTTATGGTTTTTTGTAACGTAAGTTTTACCCAGTGTACTGAATGAAATACTTTAAAATTAAAATCTTAGGCATATTATGGAGTCAAATGTACAACTCATGAATTTTTAAGCAGAGAAATTTCTTTCACTTTCCCTTGCTGTGTTGGAAAAGTTTGAGAAATCAGTTGGTGAAATCCAAAACCAATTATCAGCAAGTTGATTTCCTGTTGGACAGATCTTTATAGGAACAGATTACCACATTTTTCACTTAAAGAGCTGCTGGGTGGGTTTAAACTGCCAAACTTTTAGTTGGCAGCCAAGCATTTAGCTGCTGTACCTCCAGGGCTCTTCATTATTGGTGGTGGTGGTTGTGTGCCGAGTCAGTGCCAACTCATAGAGACCCTGTATAGGGTTTCTGAGGCTGTAAATTTTTATGGGAGCAGAAAACCTCCTCTTCTCCCATGGAGGGACTGGTAGATGTGAACTGCTGGCCTTGTGGTAAGTAGCCCAGCCTGTAATCCATTATGCAACCAGGGCTCCTTTAATTATTGGTTGTTGTTAAGTGTTATCCAGCTGATTCTGACTCTCGCAGTGACCCTGTATAGGGTTTCCAAGGAGCAGCTGATGAGTTTGACCCATTGGCCTGTGGTTCAAACTGACCTTACGGTCCAGTGCTTACCCTACAGCAGCACACCAGGGCATTGGTGTTGCTGTTGTTAAGTGCCATCGAGTAGACTCATAATGACCCTGTGTAGGGTTTCCGAGGAGCAGCTGGTGGTGTTAAACTGCTGACGTGTGTTCACAGAGAGTGCTGCTCCTGCAGCACCTCACCAGGAGTCCAGGGCATTCGTAGTATAGTAAAATAGTAGTATACTTTTATATATTGTAATACTGTATTTTGCTGTGATGAGTCTGAAAGTACTCATTTCAGTTTCATTTCTTAATATGAAAATGTTTTTATGATGGTAAGAACATTTTTGTTAAAATCATGTATAACTTATAGGAGTTACTTTTTTATGTTATTTTCCCCAGGAATGGAATCGGATATGAGTTCTTGCAAGCATTGAAACTGTTGGGTTTCTGCCTTTCTCAACCCTCCACTTCCCCATCTTAGTAATTTAACTAATTGCTAGACCTGTTTTTGTCTTGTCACAGACAATTTTACTACTGTAGAATTGACATTTTCTGCTGATGGAGTAGAACTTGACTTTTTAAGCTTGCGTTCACTCAAGGGAATACTGATTCTGATTTTCCCCAATGTGTAACATTTTCCAAGAGAATAAGGTCCTAGAGGCATTTTAACTCTTGCTAAATAAGCATTATTTTACAGAGCAACAGCAGTGTGCAAAATAGTTGTATAGTGGCATAAGAGCTAATGAACCTATTTAAATTCCTTACCAATGAGAAATACCTTAGAAAATGGGACACAGAGAGTTAAATATTGGTGTATCAGTGCCTGTGTTGGCAAACAGAGTGGCCATTGTATCTCCTTCAATGGGTGCTTACAACAGAGTTGGACATTAGTATCTTTTATTGAAAAAGAAATGTTAACCAAGATGCTAGAGCTATTCTGTTTTTGTGGGGAGAGGGGAGGGAGGGGGGATGTTGTATGAGCCTTCATTTTTGAAAAAGGTAAAAGGTAATCCTACTATTCTTATCAGCTGGACTACATACAATAACTAATTTGTGTATATTGAGTTTACATTTTGGTCCTTGATTAAAATTTTTTTTTTTGCTTTTATTTAGTTTACAAAAGCTTATTTTTAGAAGAGGTTTTCTTTTGTTCTGAATCTTAATCAAAGTATTTATACAGATAGTTTCTGAAGGTACCAAAATAATAGTAGAAAAGACATTAGACCTCTGGTTCTCAATATGCCTCCAGATGAGAGTGTCAGAAAATCTTTTAAAGTTGTGGAACCTTGAATTACTTGATATGGCTCTTTCAGCCATGCATGGTCTTTTAACTCCCACATAGTGATTGGGTGGGGCTATGTAAATAGATGGGAGCAGGATGGTTCCATATGGTAAGTACTGGACTGTAGTTCGAGCCTGCCGGCTGCTCCATGTAGGAAAGATGAGGCTTTCTGCTCCTGTGAGATTTTAAAAGCCTCGGAAGTCTTGTGGCGGTGGTGGTGGTAGTGTGCCATGGAGTTGTTTCCGACTCATAGAGACTCTTTACAGGGTTTCCGAGGCTGTCAAACTTTATGGGGGCAGAAAGCCTCAACTTTCCCCCACGGAACGGCTGGTAGTTTCAAACTGCTGACCTTGAGGTTAGCAGCCTGACTTGTAAACGCTGTGCTACCAGAGCTCCTTTTGGAAATCTTATTATGTAGGGTCACTATGAGTTGGAACCAACTCTAACAACAGCAACAACAACAGTGTATTATGTGAATTATGGCTTACCATGGGGATTGGACAATTTGCATGTGTATATAAGGTACAGAGAACTCTTGGAGGGGTGGGTCCATGCAAATAAGGTGTATGGAATCCTAATGAAGAGATTGGTTCTCTTGTTGGTGCCATCGAGTGTGAGTATTCTTTCAGAAAATGTAATTATCCTTTCCATAAAATTTTTATTTACTCTCTAATGGAGTGTTATGGTGCACTGTATTAATATAATTCTTTGTAACTCCCACCAAATGACCATGCACCAAAAAACCAAACCCAACCCACTGCCAGCAAGTCAGTTCTGCTTCATTTGTTCTTAGGTGCTATTGAGTCAGCTCCAGTTTATAGTGACACTGTACAACAACACAAAACACTGCCTGATCCTTTGCCATCCTCATGACCTTTCCAGGATTTGTAGCTACTGTGCCAATCCAACTTGTTAAGGGTCTTCCTCTTTTTCATTGACCTTCAGGAACTGATCCCACCTGATAACATGTCCAACACAACTGAGATGAAGCCTCACCAGTCTACCTTCTAAGGATCATACTGGCTGTACTTCTTCCCAGACAGATTTGTGTGGTCTTCTGGCAGTCAGTCCATGGTATATTTAACATTCTTTGACAACACCATAACTCAAATGCTTCATTTCTTCTTCAGTCTCCCTTATTCATTGTCCTGGGTCACATGCATATGAGGCATATGACGTGGATCAGGTATCCTTTCGTCTTCAAAATTATATCATTGCCTCCTTACACTGTAAAGAGATCTTTTCCTGTAGCACATTTGCCCAATACAGAATGTTCTTTGATTTTCTGACTGCTACTTCCATGAACATTGATTGTAGATCCAAATAAAATAAAATCCTGATAGCTTTATTCTTTTCTCTGTTTATTGTAATTTTGCTTATTTATCAAGTAGTGAGGATTTTTGTTTTATGTTGAGATTTAATTCATATCGAAAGCTGTAATCTTTGATCTTCATCAAGTGCTTCAGTTCCTCTTCACTTTCTGCAAGCAAGGTTGTGTTATTAGCATATCGCATATGTGCCATCCTGCTAGTCTTACCATGAGCTATCCCAGAAGTGGGAAGTGGGGTCTTCACTGCTAGCAAGAAAGAAGAACTAGGAGTGAGTGTGTTGTTGGGACCTGGGTCCCTGCACTGACAACCCCATAGAGCCAGGACACTAGTTTTGAATCAGTGGGGATGTTGTGAGTTAGTGGTAAGCTGCATGGAGAGATAGTGGCAACAGAACCAGGAGACTGATGGGAGACGATGTGATTGGTGTGTGCCAACCCACAGAGTGCATTTGGGCAGGAGACTTGCTGGTGGAGTGGAATGCCTCTGGGCACCTTTTTAACAGTGCTAAAGAGCTTGGAAACACTTGCCCCCCCCCCAGTAAGGCAAAGGCCAGGACAAGGAGCTGACAGAAAGCGCTTAGAAGCTCTCTTAACTGAAGAACCATAATTTGAATCATTGTTGGTCTTAAGTTGTAATGGTTACTTCCCTGAATAAACCAATCTAATTGTGAATTTTGTCTGAGTTCTGTGTGGCCATTGTATGAATTATCAAACCCAGTGGAGAAGCAGAGTGCTGTGGGAAGAATGGTTGGTGTCAGTATTGGTAAAAAGGTTAGCTAGAGGAGGTAGTCCAACTTCTGCTTCAAAGGAATCAGCCTTGGGCTACTGCTGCTGATTCTTCCCCTCGTGAAGTGACGGGACCTCTGATGCCATTGTACCTTTTTACAAAAGTTTATAGTTTACCTACAAAGATGGGGCACTTTCAGTCTTAACCTGCAATGAATTGGCTTGTTTTTGGTTAGAATTATGACGTCAAGTGGTAATGAAGTACATTGTTATTTAGTAAATGAGGATATTGGGTATACAAAATATTTCAAAGTATGACATCTGTGGGGGGAAGCTTTTTTTTAAAAAAAGGAGTTTCGAATGATTTAAAAAATGTGGTGCACAGTGAGTACAGGATAAGCACTGGACTGTGAACCACATGGTGAGTGGATTGAGCCCTCCAGCTGCTCAGCAGGAGAAAGATGAAACTTTCTGTTCCTGCAAAGAATTTTAAAAACCTTGGAAACCCTATACAGGTTGCTGTGAATTGGAACAGACTTCATGGCACTTAACAATAAGGAGCTCTGGTAGTGTAGTGGTTACGTGTTGGGCTGCTAACCACAAGGTCAGCAGTTTGAAACTACTAGCCATTGTGTGGGAGAAAGATGAGACTTTCTGCTCCCATAAAGATTCACAGCTGTGGAAACCCTATACGGGGTAGCTATGAGTCAAAACCAATGCCACTGCACACCACCACCACCACCAGCAGCAGCAATAGCAAGAAAAAGTTCCTTGTTCTCTAGTTCCATGAAGTAGGACCTACTTAGGTTGATGGTTGATAATCTCAAGAGTGTAAGTAGTTACTTCATTTGATGCTGGAGTCCTTAAGTGGTATAGTGGTTAACACACTTGTTTAAGAACCATTAAGTTGTAGGGTCAAGGCTGCAGAGACACATCTGAAAAAAAGGCCTGTTTGGCATCTTTGGACAATTAGGTCAGCTGTGAATATGTGTAAAAGTGTTTTTCATAATTGTGCATTATTTTGGAAAAAAACCTCAAAACTGCTGCCATTTTTCCATTTCTACTGTATTTTAGTTGCAGCCTATTTTTAATAAACTTTGTATGTATTTAAATAAACAAAAAAAGGCCTGGTAATCTATCTACTGATCAAAAAAATCATCCATTGAAACCCTGTGGAACACAGTTATACTCTGGCACACATGGGATTCACCGTGAGTTGCGATCAATTTGATGGCAGCTGGTTCACTTGATGTTGCTTGTAGCAGATTGTGTTTTCTAAGGATGGCTGCAACAATATCTCCCATTCTACTTCTTTAAATGTAGCCTTGATAACACTTCTCTCCCATCTTGCTGACAAGTCAGTTCTGTCTCATGGCAACCCCATGTGCTACAGAGTAGATCTGTACCTCAAGGTTTTCAGTGCTGTTACCATTCAGAAGCAGACTGCCAGGACTTTCTTCCAGGGCACCTCTGGGTGAGTTCTAACCATCAACTTTTGGCTATGAGTTGCATTACACTTTGGGCTTCAGCATTTCAAATCCATCAGCTGTTTCATGGAAGAAAGATTTACAGCCTAAGAAACCATGTACAGGATTGCTATGAGTCAACAGCACACACCCACCACCAACCAGTGATATTATAGATCATAGATTTTTATACTGAACTGGTTCCTTTGTTGTATGTCTTTCTCATTTATATTTAATTTTTCTGAATATTTGGGGAATGTTGGAAATTATTATTTAAAACAAGGACCAGCTAAACAGCCAGCTTCCTGTTTGTTTGCCACCTCTTGTTTTTAAGATATTTTGAAATTAATGCCCTCTTTTTAAAGATATTTGAGGTTCTTTTTGTTCTTAGTTATTCAGTCATGGACTCCAAAGGGATCTTAAAACAACATTAATTCAGTTTTCTGTCTGCTGTTTGAGTTTCCTTCAGTACTCTTGCCAAGGGACCATCATCCTGCTGAGACTTTGGTTCTGTAAGAGAATGAGCTAAGAATTTAAAAATTAATACAAAGCAGTTTTGAATGTGGTTGCGTTAAACACAGGAATCATACCTGATTAGAATTAAAATGTAGATTAATGAAATATTTGTCCATTTGCTCTCCCAGCACCTCTAGCATTGGTAGATTCTGATTTTAAGTTTGTTTACATGCTAAGTAATTTTAATAGAAAGGCAACTAAATATACCCACTTTTAGCTACATCTGTGTTGTTGGTAAGTGCTGTCAAGTCAGTTCCAACTCATAGTGACCCTATACACAACAGAGTGAAAACGCTACCCAGTCCTGAGCCATCCTCACAGTTATTGTTATATTTGAGTCCATTGTTGCTGACATTGTCATTCCATCTTGCTGTGAGTCTTCCTTTTCTCTGCCGAGCCTCCACTTTTCCAAACATGATGTCCCTTTTACAGGACTGGTCCCTTCTGATAATATATCCATAGTAGGAGAGACAAAGTCTCACCATTCTCACTTTGAAGGAGCATTCTGGTTGTACTTCTTCCAATACAGATTGCTTCTTGTTCTGACAGTCCATGGTACTTTTCAATATTCTTCTCCAGCACAGCACCATAATCAAATGCATTGAGTCTTCTAGAGTCTTGTTCATCGTGGTATATATGTAGATGATAGACATTTATATGAAATTAGATTGAACTTGATTGAGACTTTCAGATTCACAGTTTAGTTTTCCTAAATATGTTTGTAGCAGCTAAAACATGGAGCCATACCATACTAAGTTGCTGGGTCAGTTCAATGAATATTGTTACTGAAAGATACGTAAGAGGTAGGGCCAGTCTATACTTGGTAGTTCAGTGCATTTCACTTCAGTGTACTGTGTGCTCTGTGAGCCTGGTAAATCTAAAGAGATGGAAGAGAAGGGCAGCTACTCCCTAGGTCAACATTAGATTACAGATAGGATTTTTAACATTCCATTGAGAAATACAGCCTGCTAGAGTCCTGTTCATAAACAGTTTTATAGATAAGTACTCATCTGACTTTTAATCTAGTAGATTTTCCATCAAGTAAAGAAATAAAATGAAAATTTGAGTCTTAAGGATTTAGCAAAAGAAGGATAAATACTCTTCTCAACACAATGTTAGTCTTATTCACTTAAAAGATTTGGATTTACCAAATATAATCATAAGGCCGAGGGAATCTGCTGGATCAGTTAAATTCAAGGCACAGAGATAGAAGCTCAGAAGGTTTTGGTGACTTTTTTGGGACTCCAAAGAGGTAATTTTCACAGACTTTCTCAAAGAATATAAGATGATCATGGGGGCTCATTATGAAGAAATACTAAGAAAATTGAAAACTGCACCGTGAGAAAATAAAACAGGAAAGTTTAAAGAATGTTTTTCCACACGACAATGCACCTGCTCCTTCAGGGCTGCCCTGAGAAGTTCTTAAGAAGACTGTAGTGCATCCCAGTCCTGATTATGCCCCTTCTGACTGCTTTTGTTTCCAGTATTCAAAGAATGTTGAAAACGAACATGCTTTGAGTTCCTTGAGGATGCCAGAACTGACTTTTGATGTGATCTAATTTGAAGAATGCAGAATTCCTTAGGGAAAGGTTAAAACCCAGAACCTACTGCTGTCCAGTCGATTTCGACTCAGAATGAAATCTTTTGGAAGCATACTGCCTCTTCTGCCTTCCACAAAGCAACTGGTGGTTTTGAATTGCTGACCGCTTGCTTAGCAGCCCAGTGCTTAACTCACTGTGCCATCAGGGCAAAGAATGGTGGAAATATCGCCGTCAGACGAGTGTATAGACCTAGATGGTAGATATATCGAGAAACAACTGCTGGACTAGTAGTGTATAGGAGCTCTCCTTGTTCCACACTTTCATCTCCAAGTTTGAGAACAAGGTAGAGGAATTATCTGGGTATATTCCGCCTACTAAAACTATAGATAATTCCTGGGTCATGAATGAGATTCATTTCTAAATGTGTCATTATGTATGTAAGTGGAATTTGCAGGTGAATTGGAGCAGGTGCATATGTTCTTTCTTAAGGCATGCTTTGCTGCTGTTGCATGCCATCGAGGTGGTTCCGACTCAATAGTGATCCTATATATAGGGTTTCCA
Organism: Chrysochloris asiatica; assembly: GCF_000296735.1. NCBI lineage: Eukaryota > Metazoa > Chordata > Mammalia > Afrosoricida > Chrysochloridae > Chrysochloris > Chrysochloris asiatica. Next base: position 2,713,306 of record NW_006408601.1, read on the forward strand.
AAGCTGTAAATCTTTACAGGCGTAGAAAGCCTCTTCTGTCTCTCATGGGGCAGATGGTGGATTCGAACTACTGACCTTGCAGTTAGCAGCCCAATGGATAACTCACTAGGGTACCAGGACTCCTTAGTGGGTGAGTAGTGCAGAGATAAAAACAGCTTACTTTAGTAATTAAAAAGCAAATGTTTTTCCTAGTCTGAAAGCATGGTGGTTATGAATTGGGCTGCTAACCTCAAGGTCAGCAGTTTGAAACTACCAGCTGTTCTGTGGAAGAAAGATTAGGCTTTCTGCTCCCATAAAGATTTACAGCCTTGGAAACCCTATACTGGGTCACTGTGAATCAGAACCAATTCCAAGGCACACCATCACCAGTCGGAAACCTACAAGTAAATGAATCTCTCCAGGAAAAAGGATTGTATTGGTTTACTAGGGATGCCATGATAAATTTCCAAAAACTGGTGACTTAGAATAACAGAAATTCATTCTCACAGTTCTGGAGGCTGGGAACCTGAAATCAAGGTATCAGCAGGACTGTCTCTGAAGACTCGGAGGGGAGAATCTTTTTTCAGGAATTGTGTCAACCTCTATGTTACTGGCGATCCTTGTTGTTTCTTGGCTTGTTGACACATCATTTCAACCTCTTGCCTTTCTCTTTATGCCTCTCTGTGTCTCTTCTTATAAGGACACCAATCACTGGACCTCATCTTAACTTAATTGCATCTGCAAACACTCTGTGTTAGTTTCCAAGGACTGCTATAATGACATATCATAAATTGGGTGGCTCATAAGAACAGAAGCCCAAATAATGTATTGGCTATTTTGATTGCTTTTGATGGCTCTGAGACAACATCTGTTTCATGCTTCTAACTACTTGTTGCTCCAACTATTCTTCGGCTTGTAGCTGTAGTGTCATATGGTGTCCTGCCTCTTTTCCTTTTTTCTGTTTATCTTCTGTTTTATAAGAACTCCAATCACATAGGATTCGGTCCCACCCCATGCCAGGATGAGGAGTTCTGGTAGTACAATGGTTGCAGTTTGAACCCACCAGTGACTTTGCAGGGGAAAGATGTGGCCGTCTGCTCCCATAAAGATGACAACCGCTCTATCCTGAAGAGCTGCTATGAATTGTAATTGACTTGACAGTACCCAGTAACAGCTACTTCTCCAGTGTAACTTCATGTTAACCTAAGATATAGCTGGTGGGTTCAAATTGCCATAGTAACAGGGTTACTATGAGTTGGAACCTACTTGATGATAACAACAGCAGCAGCATTATAGTAAAAATGTACAACAAAATTTTTGCTATTTTTAAGTGCATAATTCAGTGACATGAGTTAAATTTCAGTGTTCTGTAACCATCATTATTATCTTTTTCCAAAACTTTCATCACCTCAAACAGAAACTCAGCACCCATTATTCTTCCATCCTTCTTGCCCCTGGTAACTACTAATCTGCTTTTGTCTGTGTATATCCCTATTTCAAGTATTACATAGAAGTGAAACCACACATTGGTTGTTCTTTTGTAGCTGCTTTATTTAACATTGTGCTGTTGTTAAGTGCTGCCAAGTTGGTTCTGATGTATAGCAACCCTGTGTGGGGTTTCTAAGGAGTAGCTGGTGGGTTTGAACTATTGACTTTACAGTAGCCCACCAGGACTCCCTATTAAGTTTAGAATAATGTTTTTAAGGTTCATCCATGTTGTAGTATGTATCAGAACTACATATCCCTTTATGGCAGAATAAATTTTTATTTCTCAAGAAAACGAAGTTTAAAGAATTAGATAGCTCAAAATACCAACTGAGAGGAAGAGGTTTTCTCATCAAGGATCAAACTTATCCTCTCTGTACACAGGGTTGATAGGGATGGGCAACTTAGACATTGGCTGCCTAAAATGGGGGAGCCATAAAGGCACGAAGTGACTGGCTTACAAGTTTTCATGAGTGTGCTTAGTTTCAAAGTGAGGGGGTGAGGGTAGAATCCCCACTGAATAGTTTTCATCTTGTCTAGATGGGTCTGGTGAAAAAGACAGAAAATGGGAATAGGATTCTTTTGATTCAATAGTGAGTAATTGTTATCATGACTAATTATGATTGTCACAGCTCTAAAGGTAGAAGTAGTGTAACAAAAAGGGGAGAGTAGCTAATCTTATATTCCAGGAGCAGAAGACCCTAGGACCATCAAGAGGGAAAAGCATGAATGGAATGGGGACCCAATTCAGAGAAGCAGTGACACCAGAGATGGAGGCAGAGGTGTGATGACATGGTGAAATAGAGCAGCTTGAGGACTCTAGACTCATGGAAAGAGAAAGGCTGTGTGCTGGTGGCCAGAAGGCAGGCATGTAGAATGTGATCTTTGGTTGTTTAAATGATTATATATTCCTGAATGTTTCATGTGCATTAAAAAAAAGAGAGAGAGAGAGAGAGGAAATTGAGTCAAATACTGTTAACCGATGGTGCATGGAGCAGATGATAATCATTGCAATGAAACAAAATATGATTGCTTGAGTGCAAAACTGATGTTGTGCCATGTAAACTATCACTCAATTCACAATAAAAGCTTTTTTTTAAAAAGAATTAGACAGCTCATTCTAGGTCATGTTCTCAGGACACGATGTGTTTAACGTATATTTAGCGAAATTTCTAAAACTTTGTTAGTATCTACCCAGTTTATTGGACTCCTGGTGTGGTGCTGTAGGATAAGCACTGAACTGTAAACCACAAGGTTGGTGGTTCAAACCTACCAGCTGCTTCTAGGAAACCTTACATTGTTGTTGTTAAGTGCTGTCAAGTTGGTTCCAACCCACAGCAACTCTGTATAGGATTTCTGAGGAACGGCTGGTGAGCTTGAACCACTGACCTTGTGGATCAAATTATTGATTCACAATAGTTTGATTTAAATTATTCAATTTAATTAAATTAAAAAATAATTTAAATTATTGAATTATTTAAAAATTCAATTAGCAGTCAAACTTTTCAGTCTAGTGCAGTGACCCACAGTGCCACACCAGGACTCCAGGAAACCCTGTACAGGGTCGCAGTGAGTCGGAATCGACTTGATGACACTTAACAACAACATAACCTAATTTATTAGGTGTATTGATATGGAATTTTTGTCTCCCATAGTTATGAGCATTTTAATTTTAATGATTTGTGATTTTATTAGGCTTTCAGTTGTTGAAATCTTGAGTGGAATGGTCTCAAGGTTGAAGCAGGTTACATCCAGGGGGACCATGTAATTTATTTTCCACTCTGGTACACTTTTCGAGGAGTTTTGGTGGCTCAGTGGTTTTGTGCTCAACTGCTTATTGGTATGTCAGTGGTTTGAAAGCACCTGTGGTGATCTACTTCTGTAAAGATTGCATCCTTGGAAACCCCTTGGACCATTTCTGTTTTCTTCTCTGGACCTACTGTGAATCAGAAACAACTTGATGGCAGTGGGTAATGAGTACACTTTTGAGAATGAGAAGAGATTCTGTTCAAAATGGATCTGGAATACCAGGCTTGTTCCAGACAAGCCAAGACATATATGGTCACTGTATTTGTGTTTTTTTTATTGCAGTATAACATATATTTAGAAAGTCCTTAAATCCTATGTGTGTAGCTTGATGGATTTTGTTAAATGAACTATCCAGATCAAAAACATTAGAAGTAGCCTGCTTTTTCCTTACAAGGTAACTATTGTTTTGTCTTTTAACCAAAGAATGAGTTTTGCTTGCTTTTTTTACATTATATAAATGGTATCATAAAGTACACATTTTTTGGTACCTTGCTTCTTTGACTCAGTTTTCTTTTTGTGAGATTCATCCATACTGTGTAGTGGAAACTCTGTCATGTTCATTGTTGTATAATATTCAGTACAAATGCAATACATGACAGTTGATACAATATACTGTTGATGAGCACCAGACTGTTTTAATTTGGGACCAGGTTGAGTAATGCTGCTATGAACATTGTGAGTGTTTGGTGCATGTTATAGCAAATGAAATTGAAAGAACTCTTAAGTATTGGTTAGCCAAATAACTCACATGCAAAAAGGTATATCTATTGTTGTTAAGTGCTGTTGAGTTGGTTCCGACTCATAGCGACCCTGTATAGGGTTTCCGAGGAGCAGCTGGTGAGCTGCAAAAAGATATATCTATAGTATCACTGATTATTTCCGTTGGGTATTTAATTAGGGGTAGAATTGCTCTTGTTGTTAGGTACTATCAAGTCCATCTGACTCATTGCAACCCCATGCAAAACAGAGTGAAATGTTGCCCAGTTCTGCACCATCCTCTCAGTTACTGTTATGCTTGAGCCCATTACTGCTACCACTGTGCCAATCCATCTTGCTGGGGGCCTGCATCTTTGTTGTTGGCTATCCACTTTATCAAACATGATGTCCTTCTCCAGGTACTGCTCCTTCTTACAAAGTCCGAAGTACAAGAGATGATGTCTAGCCATCGTCACTTTTAAGGAGCAGTCTGGCTATACTTCTTCCAAAACAGATTAGTTCATTCCTCTGGCAGTCTATGATACTTCCAGTATTTTTTGTCAACCCCATAAATCAAATGCATGGGTTCTACTCCTGTGTTCCTTATTACTTGTCCAACTTTCACATGCATATGAGGTGCCCCCAGTAAATTGGGTTTTTATTAAGTTGGAACTGATCTGATAGCACCTAACAACACCACCACACTTAAGAGTTGTACCAATCTGAACTTCCTCCAGCAGTAAATGAAAGTTCCAGTTGCATTGTGTCCTTCCCAGTAAATGAAAGTTCCAGTTGCATTGTCTTTTCTGTTTTAGCTACTCTGGAGGGGGAGAATGATACACCATTATATCACACTTCGTGTTTTTTAATTTGCATTTTCTTTTTAACTAATGAAGCTGAGACCCATTTGCTGTGCTAATTGGCCACTTGGAAGCCTTGAGTTGCTAACTGGCTAGCTGCAAGGTTGGTAGTTCAAAGTCACCAACTACTCTGAGGGAAAAAGATGAAGACTGTCAGCTCCTGTATAAGATTTTCAGTCTGTTCTACTCTGCCCTATAAGGTCACAGTGGGTCAGAATTGACTTGATGACAGTAGGTTTCTGAAGCCATTTAGATACCTTCCTTTGTAATATGTCTGTTCAGTCTTTGCCCATTTGTCCATTGGCTAATCTGTGCTTTTAGGAGTCCTGGTGTGATGCTGTGGGATAAAGCACTAGAATGCAAGATTGGCGGTTCAGACTCAACAGCTTTTACTTGGAAACCTTGTACAGAGTTGGAACCAACTCAGCGGCATTCAGCAACAACAATCTGTGCTTTTACTGATTTGTAGTTCTTTACATATTCTATTTTGGAATATGGATCTGTTTTGGAAGAAGTGCAGCCAGAGTGCTCCTTAGAGGCCAGGAAGGCTAAGCTTCGTCTCTCATGCTTTGGACATATTGTCAGGAGAGAACAGTCGCTGGAGAAGGATGTCATGCTGGGTAAGGTGGAGGGTCAGAGAAAAAGAGGAAGACCCCCAATGAGATGGATCAGCCAGGTGGCATCATTGATGGCGTCAAGTGTGGCAGCGGGAGTGAGGTTGGCCCAGGACTCGGTTCCGACTTGATGGCACCTGACAACAACAACAAACATATTCTAAATATTGATTTGTTGTCATTCTTAAAAACAGCAACAACAAAAAAACAAAGACCAACCAATAAACCCTATGCTGTCCAGGTGATCCTGACTCATAGTGAGCCTGTAGGACAGGACAGGGTTTTGGAGGCTGTAAATCTATACTGAAAAAGATTGCCTGCCATATGTTTCTCCCACAGAGAGGCTAGTAGATCCAAACAGCTGACCTTTTGGTTAACAGCCTAATGCTTAACCACTGTGCCAGTAGTGCTCCTATATTACAAATATTTTTTCCTCTGCTTGCCTTTTCTTTTTATTGATAGTGTCTTGGAGTGAACAGAGTTCTTGGTTTTTTTTATTGTGGTCTAATTTATCAGTATTTTCTTCATTGGTTAGCACTTTTTGCTGAGAAATGTCAAAAATTATTTAGGAAATATTCAGCTTCCCCAAACTCATTGAGATGTTCTCCTCTCTTATTATCTAGAAACTTTTCACTATTCTACCTAGATCTGCAGTTTACTTGGAATTCATTTTTGCAGGCACTTCACAACAACAACGAGACACTAGTCAAGATGTCTTTTTTTGTCTATAGGACTGATTATCCAGTTTGACTCACTGCCATTCCCGTCTCATCTCAGTACCATCTCCCCATAGTTTTGTAACAAATTTTGATGTATGGTAATGGAAGTTTGTGTTGGGCTTTGCCATTCTTGGCCCTTTGCATTTCCATAAACATTGTTGACTCGACCCATTTCATCACACACATAAATACAACTTAGCTTTGATTGACATTTTATTGAATCCAAAAATGTTGAGTTGACATTTTCATAATACTGAATCTTCCAATTTAGTAATATAATATACCCTCCCATTTATTTAAGTATTTTTAAAGTTCTTCACTACTTTGTAGTTTCCAGAATAGCAGTCTAAATATCTTTTAGATTTGTTTTTATTTTTTGGTATTTTTACTGGTACTATACGCTGTATAGGTTTGTGTGTTTTTACTTAGTTTTGTTTGTTGTTGATATATGTATAGAATTATATGTATTTGCTTTTATATTAAATTCTATTCAGTAACCTTATTAAATTCACTTAGTAGTTCTAATAATCTATTTGTGAATTTTTTAATGTACATTGAATTTCTGATTTCCAGGGACTTTCTTATTCTTTGTTTCTTTTTCATAGTATTTTACTATGATTTTATGGATGTAATATTCTTGTGAGTAGTTTGGATAATATTTACTAGAATTTGAGTTCTGCTTAGTTTTTTCATGATCTTGATTTCTTTCTTGGTTATGTACATTTTTTGTTGTTGTTTTTAATATGTTTTGATATTTCTTAAAAACAGTAAAAATTGTGAGAGCTGGACTTTGATGGCACCTGCCTTGTATTTCCATGTTTTGTGGCAAGGTGCAGTCTTACTACTTGTCTATCACTTATTTCTGGTGGAAAATTTGCATTTTCCTTCTCTGACAAGTTTCTGCCTTAATACAGGTTCCAGCATTTGCAAGGTTTACTGTACCAAGTGACCCTTGATTATCTGTTCATATATTTGAAGGATTAGGATGGTTAGAGTCCTGGTGTGGTGTGCTTTATAGGATAAGTGCTGGACTGCAAAACCTCAAGGTTGGTGGTTCAAACATACCAGCTGCTCCTTGGAAACCCCATACAGGGTCATTGTGAGTCAGAACTGACTTGGCAGCACACAATAGCAACAGGATGGTTAATTACAATACCTGATGCTGTTTTCTTCTTTAATTTGAGGAATTTAAAAGAATTTATTTTTATTTATTTCCCAAAAGAGCCTTTCCCTAAATGGGTTTTGCTGATTGAGAGCTCTGCATATGTTTGCTTTAAGGGCCAGATAGGTAGGATTTTGTTGTTGTTGTCAAGTGCCATTAAGCCGGTTCTAACTCACAGCGACCCTATATAGGGTTTCTGATGAGTGGCTGGTGAGTTTGAACCTCGACTTTGTGGTTCCAACTAACCTTGACGTCTAGTGCTTGTCCTACAGTTCCACAGGTTGAATATCTGTGTTAGATTTTTTTGTGTGTGTGTGTAGACATAGTGCTCTGATGATTCTTGTGTGTGTGGTGGTTTTGTTTCTTTTGTCCTTAACCCTCCTTGCCCCTTGTGTACTTGAGCAACCTTAGGCTCAGCCTTGCTTCTCTTTTGTTCTTAGCACCCGTGCTGGATGCTTTCCTCAAGCAGATCTGGATGCTAAACCTGGGAGTCAAAGTTAATACAGGAAGTAAGACTGTTATAAATGGCTCTGTTGGTCTGTAAGCCATCCTTTAATTACCTTGATTTCCCTACACTTTAATTTAGCTTCTTGATCCTGACTTGGCATTTTCTCCCCGATTCTAGTTAGGGGACTGGTAAGGACAGTTCTTGCCTCTTTATAGTCCTTCCCCATGCTTGGTTTGCTTGACTTGCTGTTTCTTTTGCTGTGGCATCTGTATTAATTCAGCCTCTTCCATTTCTTCTAGAAATAGTAAGTAATCTTTTTTTTTTTTTTTTTTACTTGTTATATGGTACTATTCCTTGTTTATATCTTATTTAAGTTAATGCAAAATCTGGACACAAAGTGTATGCATTTATTCTTCAGCTTAAATGAAACAAATACAGTTGAATTCAGCTCCTAATTTTCTTCTCTGATTATATTTTTTATCATTCATCTATTAATATTATATGTGTGCATCTATTAATAATCTATGTTTGTGTTTCTAAACAAAAAATAACATTGTTTGGAATGTGTTTGAACTTTATGTAGTGATATTGCATGAATCCTTGTGCATGTTTTATTTTTCATTTATCACTTAAGCACCTTTTTGAATATATTATCATTAAAAATAGGTAGAAAGAAGGACTTGGTGTTACCTCTTCTTGTTTCATCTGGTGATGATAGGTGAATATGATACCTGGCCATGTTACACAAGTGAGGCAATTTAGTCTTACTCTTGCTGCTGACCTCTATTCATTCTTATAAATCCTCTGGAGGCAGAGAAACACCATTCGGTTTCTAGCTAGAGTTTAGCTGAGGTTTAAAGGAAGAGTTGAATTCTTATTGCTGGAAGGGATTTTTAGAGACCTTTTAACAAAAAGTGAACTAGAGAAATTCAGTCCTACAGAAGGTAAGTGACTTGTATGAAGCAGTCCGGGGGGGTGGGAAGCACAGAAATTAGGAGTAATTATTGTACTTTCTTGTTATTTTTACTTACTGCAGTGAACCAGAAGTTAAGAGTTCTCATTTGGTAACATTCGTCTTAGATTTTTAGCCTGTCCTTTAAAATTCTTAGGAGTCCTGGTGATGCTGTGGGTTAGGCAATGGGCTGCTAACCACGAGGTTGGCAGTTCTAACACACTAGCTGCGCTGAGAGAGGATGAGCCTGTCTGCTCCTGCAAAGATACATAGTCTTAGAGTCCCTATGGTGATTGCTGGAGCCAGAATTGCCTTGATGGCAGTGGTTTTGGTGTGGTTTTTGTTTTAAAATACTGAGATATTTAGTAGCTGAGAATACATACAAATCTTTGAACTAATGCTTATTTTCCATGTTTTTCTTAGGCAGAATGGTTTCAATCCCAGAATACTATGAAGGCAAAAATGTCCTCCTTACTGGAGCTACTGGTTTCCTAGGGAAGGTGCTTCTGGAGAAGTTGCTGAGGTCTTGTCCTAAGGTGAATTCAGTATATGTTCTGGTGAGGCAGAAAGCTGGACAGACACCTCAAGAGCGAGTGGAAGAAGTCATTAGTGGCAAGGTAAGTGTGGAAAATGATCAGTGGAGGGGAGAAAAAGGTATGTGTTTGTGTGCATAGTTATTGTACTTGTACAGCTTGGTTTAGTTTCCAGTATTCGGGAGAGGGAAAAAAAGAAACCCCAAAAAACACTAGCTGGAGTTTCTACAGGATGGCAATAAATGAGCTGTGATGTATGATCAGTAAGAGAAATGAGCTTTCCTCTGTGGTGAGCAAAAGTGTGTAACAAGGTCTTAAATGATCTTTATGATATAGTTGAAGTGTGTTTTTCAAACATTTGAGGAATATTATTTCTGATTAGTAGATATGTTAAATAGACTTCAGAATAACATTAAGAGGTAGTTGTTATGCTATAAGACATTATGCTTTGATAACACTAACATTTTTAGGCACAGTTGTTCTCACAAACGGTAAGGAGGTAGATCTGTCATATGTTCTCATTAATTGAAAAGGAACATGATGACAGAGGGGTTGTATAGTATATAAGCACACATTCCATTAGAGAAGGGGTGGGAACCATTTTTATACCAAAATTTATAGCATCATTTGTGGGCTATACAAGATTATAGAATTAAAAATTATACTGCTGTGTTTGGTCAAACAGTTAATTAACTCACCCTGGCATGGCGTTGCAGGATAATGTCCAGACTGCAAGGTCAGTTTGAACCGCAAGGTCAGTGGTTCATATCCACCAGCCATTCCTTGGGAATCCTATACAAGGTCGCTATGGGTCAGAACCAACTCGAAACAAAAACAGTACTGTGATGCATGGAATTGTAGTTGCCTTGGCAGGGTCAGACCAAATGATTTCGCTGGCCAGACACTCCCCGCTCTTGCATTAGAGGTTGTTGTTGTTGATGTTACGTGTCCTCAAGTAGGTTACAATTTATAGTGACAGTGTAGGGAGGTTTATGAGGACCGGCTGATGAGCTTAGTCTAGTACACAGCACAGCCTCCAGTGCCTCACCAGGACTTAGAGCAATGGTAATAGTCTCCAGTATACTTGTGAAAGGATGAGAGTGACTAACACAAATAATATTTTTGTTTTATTATGAAAATATGTAGGGAGGGGGACATCAAAAGTTTTGTGGATAAAATTCCATTATCTTTTAATTCCATTTTCCCCAGCAACTTTTGAAATGCCTCCCACCACACACACAAGTAGTTTTTACTTTTAGACCACACATTGAGAAGTACCAATTAAGAGCAAACGTTTTCTTGAAGTTTTTATTGTGAATTAAGTGATAGTTTACATGGAAGAACATTGGTTTTACATCATTGTTTCATTGCAATGAAAGGTGCATCATCATTCAGCAGTATTTGCTTCTATTCCCTCTGTTTGTTTTGTTTTGTTTTTTTTGATGGTGGGAGGGATGTACACAAACCCACTCAGGATTATATAATCATTTAAACAACCAAAGGGCACACTGCAAGCCTGCCCCCTGGCCACTAACACTCAGTCTTTCTCTTTCCATGAGTCCAGAGTCCTCAGCTGCTCCCTCTCTCCATGTCCTCATCTCTGTCTCCATATCTGGTGTCGCTGCTTCTCTGGATAGGGTCCCACATTCCACTCATGTTCTTTTCCCTTGATGATCCTAGGCTCCTCTGTTTCTAGACTGTAAGATTAACTACTCCCCCCATTTTTGTTAGAAAATTTCTACCATTACAGTTGTGACAGTTGCAATTAGTCATGATATTGTTGTTCATACTATTTGGGGAATAGCCTCTGGTTTTGTTTTGATATCTCTAATATGAGCAAATTTTCCCACTGTGAGGAAAGATTTGACTTTTACAAATACCTAGACGCAATTCAAACCTAAGCATAAAACAGTAAAGGCTCTGAGAATGAAGTTGGGGTCAGAAACAGATGTGATTGAAAACTATGAACTTATTTTAGATACATGTAAGGAATTTGATTCTGCAGCCATATCCCAGAAAGGATTTCTGATGATAGCATTAGTTTCAGAATGAGAATGACCACTTATTTGAATGAATAATCAAATTCGTACAGACTTGTTTAAAAACAAAACAGTAGCAAAATCCTCCATAACCACCAACCTGCATTTTTATATTAAGTGAACATTATATACTTTTATGTTCTCTCTTTGTTGTTGTAGTTGTTAAGTGTCATGGAATCAGTTCTGACTCATAGCAACCCTGTATAGGGTTTCCAAGGAACAACTAGTAAGCTTGAACTGCAAAACTTTGAGGTTCAAACTGACCTTGCAGTCCAGCTCATTAACCGACAGCCCTGCTCCAGGATCTCTTTAGGTAGAGATTAACTGTCATATTACTTTAGCTTTTCTTTGGCATCATGCAACAGATATTCCTCATTATGTTGCTTTTATTTATTTATTTTTACTCTGAGATAAAAGATCCTGTCTCAGAAATTCAGAAATTCTCCTTAAACTTCTTAACTATTCAGATTAGTCTGGATGAGTCTCTGAGCACTGGACTGTGAACCACAGCATCGGCAGTTCACACGTACCAGTGGTTCCTCAGAAACCCTGTTATATAGGGTTGCTAAGAATCGGAATTGACTCAATGGCATTTTATAACAACAGTCTTCTCAACTATATTTTCTTATAGCTGCATGGTTTATCCTGAATAAAAATGTTTGTGTGTTTGTTTTCAATTACTACCTCCCCCTGTATCTACTCATCTTGGCATTGTGTCATAAAACCACTGTAATGTTATGTTTTAATTACTCCCTGCCAGGCCTGAGTAAGGGTTTTTTTTGTTAAGTGCTGTTTGAGTCAGTATTGACACATGGCGACCCTGCTTAGAGTTTCTAAGGAAAGACTGGTGGGTTTGACCTGGTAGTTAGCAGTATAGTGCTTACCCTACAGTGCCACACCAGGACTCTACTCATTTTTTATTTCTAGGAAACACTTATTATGCCTACTTAGAACTGGGTGCCTCACTTGATTCACAAGATTGGATTCAGAGATAAATAAGACGGGTTATCTTTCTAAATGGTGTATAAGAGTTTTTAAGGGACAGATGGGAAGAAAGAAAGTCTAGATTGTCAAGAAGAGATTAGATAGAGGGGTTATTGGAGTTGATGTCTTGGTTGGAATTGAGGGCTTGAGTAAAATGTGAAAGATGTGGACATCTCCTCTGGGACCTCCTAGAACTGCTTTCACAGTATAAGTATAGTATGTATAGAAAATGAATATTTTCCACTTAAAGGTTGAAATTTGATTTTTAAAAAATGTTTTAGCCTAAACATAATACCATCATTTTTAATATAAAAATGCTTTGCCCCAAATGTTTGATTACAATTGATGTCTCATTACATTAGGTCCTTTTTAGCTTGAGGCATCAGTTCAGTCCTGGCACAACCTACTGCAGGGCCGGTTAGTCCCCATTCTGGATAGTATTACTGGTGAATCCATAGAAACGAACCCTTTTTTATGCCAAGTAGCGGTGAGTGTGAGTAAGAAACCTGTAGGTTAAGGTCGACTATGAATTTGAAACAGGAATAAAGAATGTAGGCAAAAGGGATTTCCTGTAGTGGGACATTGACTTGTGGAAGGGTATCTCAATTTCAGCACCGTCAGCATTTTGGGCTGGATAATGCTTTGTCATGGAAGACTGTCCTATACATTATAGGGTATTTATTAACACTCCTGGCCTATACCCACTAAATGCCAGTAGTATTTTCTCTTTTTTCCATCCCAAATTTTGACAAAATATCTCTAGACTTTGTCAAATAGCCTCTGGAGGACAAAATCATCCCTGAGTGAGAATCCTGACTCATGGGAATGTATCAGGAAGAGAAATTCCATTGGAGGGTAAAGATTGAATTAAATAGTACTTATCTGGTAGCATAGTGGTTACAAATCAGGCTGCTAACCTGAAGATCAGCAGTTTGAAACTACCAGCAGTTCTGCGGGAGAAAGATGAGGCATTCTGCTCCCGTAAAGATTTACAGCCTCGGAAACCCTGTGCAGGGTCACTGTGAGTCGGAACCAACTCCATGGTACGTAACAACATCATCATAAAGTTAATTCTGGAAAGTGAATACAGTATGTTGTTGTCAGGTGCCATCGAGTCGGAACCGACTCATAGCGACCCCATGCACAGCAAAACGAAAGTATGTCCGATCCTGGGCCAACCTCGCAACCGCCGCCACACTTGACGCCATCAGTAATGCCACCTGGCTGATCATCTCGTTGCGGGTCTTCGTCTTTTTCTCTGACCCTCCACCTTACCCAGCATGACATCCATCTCCAGCGACTGTTCTCTCCAGACACTGTGTCCAAAGTATGAGAGACGAAGCTTAGCCATCTTGGCCTCCAAGGAGCACTCTGGTTGCACTTCTTCCAAAACAGATCTTTTGGCAGTCCATGGCACTTTCAGTATTCTCCTCCAACACCACAACTCAAAGGCATCAATTTTTTTACGATCTTCCTTATTCACTGTACAGCTTTCGCATCCATATGAGGTTATTGAAAATACCATGGCTTGGGTTAGGCACATGTTAGTCCTCAAGCTGACATCTCTGCTCTTCAATACTTTAAAAAGTTCCTGTGCAGCAGATTTGCCCAATGCAATACGTCGTCTGATCTCTTGACTGCT
>NW_006408601.1:2729342-2735509 GCF_000296735.1 Chrysochloris asiatica
ATCTTCACTGGCTTTAGTGGTTGGTGCATAAATTTGAATAATAGTGGTATTAACTGGGCTTCCCTGTAGGCGCATGGATATTATCCTATCACTTTCAGCATTGTACCTCATGACTGATCTGGATATGTTCTTTTTGACAATGAACGCAACACTATTCCTCTTCAATTTGTCATTCCCTGCATAGTAAACTATGTGGTTGTCAGATTCAAAATGGCCAATACCAGTCCATTTCAGCTCACTAATGCCTAAGATATCGATGTTGATGCGTTCCATTTCATTTTTGACAACTTCCAATTTTCCCAGATTAATACTTCATACATTCCATGTTCCGATTTTCAGTGGATGTTTACAGCTGTTTCTCTTCAGTTTGATTTGTGGCCCATTAGCAAATAAAGGTTCTGTGAGCTTTTGTCTACTTTGAGAAGGCATTTTTTTCCCCAGTCGCATTCTGAGTGCCTTCCCACTTTCCAGTCCTGAATCTGACAATGTTTCTCTGCTATTCATAGAGTTTTCAGTGACTAGCGATTCGGAAGTAGTTTGTCACTCTTTCTTCCTAATCTGTCTTTGTTTGGAAGCTCATCTGAAACCTGTCCACCATTGGTGACCCTGCTGGTTATTTAAAATACTGGTGGCATAGCCCTCAGAATCACAGCAATTCAAACCACCACAGCACGACAGACAGACGAGTGGCGGTTGCGTGGTTGCTGTTAAATAGGAATCTCCTTGTGCTAGGGCCCTTAAGTCTGGCTCAAAGGCGGGATTTCCATCCTTGGATGTCAATCAAGAGGCGGAAGCACAGCAGGGGCCACTGGATTGTAGTGAGACACTTTGGGCTGCGCTTGTAGGTCTCTTAAGTTGGTTGACCCCGCCTCAAAGCCACGATCCAACGGTTAGGCTAGGACGGTGCTCTCGCGTCCGGGGTAAGTAGGACAGCCTGGCTGGCCCCTGCAATCTCTTCCCGCTAGGCAGTGTCTCCCCATAGACCTGGTCTCCAGACACCTCTCACCCCGCTGCTCCATGGTCTGGGTTTCATTTAACACCTCCACCAGGTCTGCGCAGTTCTCACACATCGTTTACCGGCCACCATCCATGATAGAAGCTCTCGTGCCTCGTACAATTAAGAATACAGTATAGGAGTAGATAAAAACCAATATTGCTCTTAGAGAGTTCCAGTTCATAGAGGCCTAGATTTATTGCAAACAAATGCATTTAAACATGTCCCTACAGCGAGTAGATGGTTGCAGAAAAGTTCTAACAGTAATACACTTAGTCTCGTTGTGTTGTTGTTAAGTGTCGTTGAGTCAGTTCCGACTCATAGTGACCCTGCATAGGGTTTCTGAGAAGCAGCTAGTGAGTTTGAACTGCCAACCTTGACATTCAAACTGACCTTGCACTCCAGCGCTTATTCTACAGTGCCACTCCAGGACTGACTCCTCATCTCATTGTTAATTGTTTGTTGTTGTTGAAGTGCCGTTGAGTCAGTTCTGACTCACAGCAACCCTGTATAGGTTTCCAAGGAGCGCCTGGTGAGCTTGAACTGCAGGCCTTGTGGTTCATACTGACTGACCTTGCAGTCCAGCGCATTAACCCACAGCACCATACCGGGACTCTCCTAGTCTCGTTGTTAAATGTCATTGAGTCGATTCTGACCTATAGCGACCCTATATAAGGTTTCCAAGGAGCAGCTGGTGAGCTTGAACCACCGACCTTTCAGTTGAAATGACTTTTTGCAGTCTGATGCATTAGCCTACAGCGCCACACCAGGTCTCATTAGAGAGCCTTAAAAAAGAAGATACTTTTTGTGCCATGGGGGAAAAAACCCCACTATTTTGAGTTCAGAATTAATGTCAAAACATTTTACAGAACTCAAGTGGATATCTTCAACAATTAAAGCTTTAGTAACAAGTTTATGGGAGTGCTAACCCGTATAAAACAATAGTCTTTAGATGGATTAAACATTTTAAGAGGAAGGCCAGGGAAACCTCAAAAGATTAGCCAAGAGATGGAAGACCATCAACCTCTATGAATGAAGAAACTGTGGCAGATGTATGGAAACTGGTGGCAAAAGACCACAGAATTACCACTGTTTGGATAGCTACTATAACTGGGATATCATATGGTTCAGTTATTTTCAGTTTTAAGTTAACATCTTGGTATCAACAAGCTTTGGCACAATGGTACCAAAAGTGTTACTTGAAGTTCTATTAGCTCAAATGGCTGATGTGCCCATTAGCGTTTTAAGGAAGAGAAAAGCTAGTGAAGGTGAATTTATAGATTGTATTGGTAAATCCAAGAATCATCCCCAATCCAGAGAGAAAGGTCCAATCAAAACAGTGGTTTCTGAGGGGATCTTCTGGGTCAGTTAAATTCAAGGCAGAGAAGTCAGCTCAGAAGGTTATGGGGACTTTAGTAATCTTGATTTTCTCAAAGGACACAGGATGATCACAGGAGCTTTTTTGATAACGGTTTTAAGAAAATAATAAACTGTATTGGTGAGAAAAAGGTTAAGAAAAGTACACCAAGGAATGTTTTCCATCACAATGCACGTACTCATTCTCTGAGGGTGTTAGCAAGGGCTGTCCTAGGAGAATTGTAGTGAGAAGCCTATCCCTATCCACTCTTAACAGCCCTTCGTTTCAGACTTCATTTTGTTTTCCAAACTCAAATTCATGAAAAGGATCATGAATTTAGTCCTTTGATATTTTTGTAGCAATAATTTTGAGTTATCCTCATGTATTAAAGTTGGTGCTAATTAGTAAAGTAAAATGTGTGGAATGGTTCGGTCATTGGTGGGTTAAAACACTGGAAAAGAAGACATTGAATAGAGACATTGTTTTTAGAGAAAGGAAGATTCGTTTTGAAGCAGCATGATCACGTGGTAGTGCAGATGTCTGATGCAAACATATGTGGCACCAAACTATCCTTCCACAACACTTTCTACTCAGCTGGGTTCAATAGTTTGTTACAATGGCCACAGAGAAGTCAGACACCAAACTAATAGTTAAGGGTATTTAGGGAAGTTAACAGATTACAAGTGAGGACGAGAAAATGCTCAGGACACAGTTGTTCTCGTCAGCTGCTGATAAATTCCACCATTGACCTCAGCCTGAAGGCACTCTACTATAGCTTTCTCTGTGTGTCAGCAATCCTAGCTCCCCGACTTAAGTTCCTGGAGGCAGCTCACTCTACAAGCAAACTTCTTGTCCAGAGTTACTTAGCTCTACTTGCTAGAAAACTAGAAAACCCACTGCTTGTCTCATGCTCTTGGCTTTTGGTTTTGTTGCTGCTGCTCCTCTGCCATTCCTCCAGTGTCATAGCTTTTTGTTGCTGAGTTGAGGAAGTTCAATGCTCAGGGATTTTAGAAGTCTAAAGGGCATGCTCTATTCCTGGCTCTTTCTTCTTGGTTGTAGTGATATACCCCTACTGCTTCTGAGATGGTTCATTTCATGCCCATGCTAGAGTTTCAGATTTTTACAATTACAAGGACCTCTGCTAATATCCATGGATGAATAACACCATCCTACCAGTAGCATCTCCCACTTTCTCTTATGCAGACCCTATAAGGCAGAAATATTATTTGGTGGAACTTACAAACTTTAAGTAGAAAGAGACTTTAGTTAATTAACTCTGCCATGTCTAATTTGAAGGAAAGTGAAAGGTTATTAGCAGTCTGGAAGAATGAAGAAGTGTCAATTCTTGAAAGGGTTCCTCAGCTCATTCCTCACATTATCTCTGCTTTTCCTTTAAATTGTTATATTCTGCAAGGTTTGGTCTGGGCCTCAATTTCTTGATTTCTTCTCACAAGGTCCAGTTTAGTTAGTCAGCACTTTCTGGTTGGTACAAGATGAATGGTTGTACTTACGTTGCTTTGGGTGGAAGAAGTGCTTATATAGTATAGACCTTGAGCTCTTAATCACTGCCATTACCTTAGTGATCTCTTCTATGCCTAGGGCTCCAATTACTACTCATGTATGATTAATAAAATCTCTCTGTACCACCAGCCTTGCTGTCTTCCCTGAGCTCCTGATCCACAGTACCAATCATATACACTAGACCTGTCTTCTGAGGTGTCAAATGTTGTTGTTAAATGCTGTCAAGTTGTTTTCTTCTTTTAGCAACTTTATATAGGGTTTTCAAGGAGCTGCTTGGTGGGTTTGAACTGCCAACCTTGTGGTTCACAGCCCAATGCTGATCCTACAGCACCATAATAAATCAAACTCAGCCTTCACAAAACTGAACTTTATCTCTAAAACTGTACTTCTTTCTCTTCTGATATTTCAATCTAATGATTGAACTTAATGATGTAATGAACTTAAATGTTTGTCATACCTACAGCTTGTCAGGCACTATGCTAACCAAAACCTGTATATTGAGCAAAATATAGTTGTTCCCCTCATGGAATTTACAGTGTAAACACCTCAAATCTAATTATTGGCCAAGTCATTTCACTACTACTTTATAAATATTCCAAGTGTATTTATCTTTTAATCTTTATTGCCATTACCTTGGTTCAGACAATGATCCCTCTTTATGAGGTTTTAGGATGCAAAATATCCTTAAACTCATTACAGCTAACTCCTCTTCATAATTATAAACATGCTTATGTCACTTCCCTGCTTAAAATCCATCAATAAATAGTTCACCATTGCTCCCAGATAAAATTAATCCTAGTTAATATGACTTACGACCCTGGAAAGGACTGGTATTGGCCATTTTGAATCTGACGACGACAGTGTTTACTATGCCGGGAATGACAAATTGAAGAGGAATAGTGTTGCATTCATTGTCAAAAAGAACATATCCCGATCACTCATGAAGCACAACGCTGTCTGTGATAGGATAATATGCATGTGCCTAAGGGAAGATGAGTTAATACCACTATTACTCAAATTTACACACCAACCACTAAAGCCAGTGAGGGTGAAATAGAAGAATCCTACCAAATTCTTCAATCGGAAGTTGATCAAACATGCAGTCAAAATGTATTAATCATTACCGGTGATTGTAATGAAAAGCTTGAGAGCACAGAGGAAAGCTCAGTAGTTGGAAAATATGGCCTTGATGATAGAAATGATGCTGGAGATCACATGATAGAATTCTACAAAATCAATGATTTGTTCATTTGAAATAACTTTCTTAAGACAGCATAAGAGACGACTACACACATGGAACTCGCCAGATGGAATACATAGAAATCAAAAGGACTACATCTGTGGAAAGAGACGATCAAAAAACTCCTTATCATCAGTCAAAACAAGGCCAGGGGCAGATTGTGGAACAGACCATCAATTCTTCACATGCAATTTGAAACTGAAGCTGAGAAACATTAAAATAAGTCCACGAGAGCAAAAAAATGACCTTGAATATATCCCACCTGAATTTAGAGATCATCTGATGAACAGATTTGATACATTAAACACTAAAGACTGACGACCAGACTGAAGACCAGAAGAGTTGTGGGATGACATCAAGAACATCGTACGGGATTGAGCTCCATAGAGACAGCGCCGGGCCAGGCAGAGCCGGACGGCACTGGGCGGACTCTGTGCCTCGCGGACGGAAAAAAATAACTAAACATGGGCAAAGGAGATCCTAAGAAGCCGAGAGGCAAAATGTCATCCTATGCATTTTTTGTGCAAACCTGCCGAGAGGAGCACAAGAAGAAGCTTCCAGATGCTTCAGTCAACTTCTCAGAATTTTCCAAGAAGTGCTCAGAGCGGTGGAAGACCATGTCTGCTAAAGAGAAAGGAAAATTTGAAGACATGGCAAAGGCGGACAAGGCCCGTTATGAAAGAAATGAAAACCTATATCCTGCCTAAAGGGGAGACAAAAAAGAAGTTTAAGGATCCCAGTGCACCCAAGAGGCCTCCTTTGGCCTTCTTCTTGTTTTGTTCAGAGTATCGCCCCAAAATCAAAGGCGAGCATCCTGGCCTATCCATTGGAGATGTTGCGAAGAAACTGTGAGAAATGTGGAATAACACCGCTGCCGATGACAAGCAGCCTTATGAGAAGAAGGCTGCTAAGCTGAAGGAGAAGTACGAAAAGGATATCGCTGCCTACCGGGCTAAAGGAAAGCCCGATGCAGCCAAAAAGGGGGTCGTCAAGGCTGAGAAAAGTAAGAAAAAGAAGGAAGAGGAGGAAGATGAAGAAGAGGAGGAAGATGAAGA
>NW_006408601.1:2736711-2737935 GCF_000296735.1 Chrysochloris asiatica
ATTGGACAATCTCTTTGATATCCTATGCGAGTAAAGTTTTACTAAAAGTAATACAGAAACGGCAACAAGCATACATTGACAGAGAACTTCCAGGAATTCAAGCTGGATTCAGAAGAGGCCGTGCAACGAGGAATATCACTGCTGATGTCTGAAGGATTTTGGCTGAAAGCAGAAAATACCAGAAAAATGTTTACCTGTACTTTATTGACTACATGAAGGCTTTCAGTTGTGTGGATCATGACAAGCTGTGGACAACACAGAGAGTATGAGTATTCCAGAACACTTAATTGTGCTCATGAGGTATCTGTATATGGATCAGGAGGCATTTGTTCGAACAGAACATGGGAACACTGAATGCTTTAAAATTAAGAAAGGAGTGCGACAGGGTTGCATTCTTTAACCATACTATTCATCCTGTATGCTTTGCATTAGGCAAATCTGCTACACAAGACCTTTTAAAAGTCTTGAAGAACAAAGACGTCAGCTTGAAGACTAAGGTATGCCTGACCCAAGCCATGGTATTTTCAATAACCTGATATGCATGAGAAAGCTGGACAGTGAATAAACAAGACCGTAGAAGAATTGATGCTTTTGAGTTAAGGTGTTGGAGGAGAATATTGAAAGTGCCATGGGCTGCCAAAAGAACCAATAGATCCATCTTGGAAGAAGTGCAGCCAGAGTGCTCATTGGAGGCCAAGATGGCCAAACTTTGTCTCTCATACTTCGGACATATTGTCAGGAGAGACCAGCCGCTGGAGAAGGATATCATGTTTGGTAAGGTGGAGGGTCAGAGGAAAAGAGGAAGACCCCCAATGAAATGGATTGGCCAAGTGGCAGCATTGATGGACTCAAGAGTGGCAACCATAGTGAGGTTGGCCCAGGATCTGGCAGTGTTTCGTTCTGCTGTACATAATAAGGTTGCTATGAGTCGGTACCGATTCAATGGCACCTAACAACAACAACAACCAACAACAAAGCAAGTCCACCTGGCAGAGACTTGCAAGCCTCCCTCATTACTCCCTTTAATTTGTTTGGCTAGAAGCCAACTCTGACACACGCATTTCCTTATCTGAAGTCTAGAGTCATTTGGTATTCTAGTTAAGTTTCAGGCTTATTATTACTTCTCCTTGATTAGCATACATTTAGGTAGTAAAGATCCTTTTTCTTTCCCTTCATGTAATCCTAGAACCAAGATATTCAGAGACTTAGGGATATGAACTAGCT
>NW_006408601.1:2742865-2759464 GCF_000296735.1 Chrysochloris asiatica
GTTGGTGGGCGTGGACCACTGACCCTGTAATTCAGGTGACCTTGTAGTGGCACCCCAGCCCTCAGAGCCACGTTGGGGCTCCTGCTGAACCTTCTATGATAAAAAATAATAAAAATGAAGGGGAGACCCAAATGGGGTTCCCCAGCGGGTGCTCGCGGCAAGAAGGGGGGCTGCCTGCCCCCGTGCCCCGCGGTTCCGTTGAGTGTGAGGTGAGCTATTTGCCGGTGCACGCCTGGCAGGGCTGAGAAATGCTGCTTGGTTCAGCGGGAGGCGGGTTGCTCACTTTCGCGCGTCTGGCAGGCCCGTGGGACACGCTCGGGCTGGAGGGGAGCTGCTCGCCTGTGTGCGCGTGTGCCCGTCGGGTCCCGGGAACACGGTTGGACTGTGCTGGGGTGGGGGGTCCGCTGGCCGGCGGACACGGGTCAACTGGGCAGGGCAGAAGTGGCTCAAGCAGGCACAGTCCGCGCCTGATGACGTCAGACAGTCGCCGCTTCTCTTTTCCTGCAGGATTTTTTTTTTTTTCCCCCACCTTTAAACTAACTTCCCTCTGTCCACTGTATGCACAGAAATCCCACGTTGGGGTACGTGTCACCAGTGGCTCTCCCTGCTTGAGTCTTCCCGATACTGGAGGCTCCACACGAGCTGGTTCCCGCCCCGCCCCCTCAAGCCCAAAGGAGCTGGGGCTGCAGTGGTGCAAGTTTAAGAAGCTTGTAATTCCTCGCACAGTGATTTCTCAAAGAAGCGGGTCTAAGGCTCTGGCGCACTGAGACTCACGCGGGTCGTGAGACTGTGGGTTCCTACCTGGGAGGTTTAACTCGCGAGTTGCCCTCCCCTGATCCCGGAGCCCCCACTCACCCGCACTGCCTGACCGCCCTGGCAAACTGGAAGTCTAGGGTTGCATTCTTTAACCATACTTATTCATCCTGTATGCTTAGCAAATAATCTGAGAAGCAGGGTTATATGAAGAAAAACGTGGCATCAGGATTGGAGGAAGACTTATTAACAACCTGCGATAAGCAGATGACACAGCCTTGCTTGCTGAAAGTGAAGAGGACTTAAATATTTACTGATGAAGATCAAAGAGCACAGCCTTCAGTATGGATTGCATCACAATGTAAAGAAAACAAAAATCCTCATCGCTGGATCAATAAACAACATTCTTATCAAGAGAGAAAAGATTGAAGTTGTCAGTACTTCATTCTTCTTGGATCAACTATCAACATTCATGGAAGCAGCAGTCAAGAAATCAAATGACATATTGCATTAGGCAGATCTCTGCTACACAAGACCTTTTAAACTATTGAACAGCAAAGACATTAATTGAAGACTAAGGTGCTCCTAACCCAAGCCATGATATTTTCAGTAAGCTCATGTGCATGGGAAAGCTGTACAGTGAATAAGGAAAACCTTAGAAGAATTGATGTTTTTGAGTTACGTAAGCTGTTGGAGGAGAATATTGAAAGTGCTATGGGCTGCCAAAAGAACCAACAGATCTGTGTTGGAAGAATTGTAGCCAGAGTGCTCCTAGGAGACCAGAATGGCTAAACTTTGTCTCTCATACGTCAGACATAATTGTCTATAGGGACTGGTCGCTGGAGAAGAATATCATGTTTGGTAAGGTGGAGGGTCAGAGAAAAAGAGGTAGATCCCCAGAGAGATGGATTGGCACAGTGGCTGCATCAGTTGCTCATGCGTGGCAGTGATAGTGAGGTTGACCCAGGATCCCAGGATCGGGCAGTGTTTGCTTTTGCTGTGCATAAGGTTCCTATGAGTCAGTACCGACTCAATGGCACCTAACAACAACGACCCTTTAAACTTCTAGAGAACTCTGTGTACTTTTCCTTCTCTACTTTATGTTCCAGGCTTACTGAACTACTTTTAATTCCCCAAACATATAATGCCTTTTCAATTCTAGGAATTTATATTTGAGGGTGAGTCAAAATTTATCCGTACTCCAGTTATAATAAAGTGCCTACTTATGGCTGATAATGACATTGAGAGTGCACATGAAATAAGCATGTCTAATAGATGAGTGTCAGTGGTATGGCAAATCATATGCAAATCAGTCGTGAATCTGCTTCTGAAATAATTCAGGACAGACTTGGATTTCAAAATGTTTATGCCAGACGGATACCAAAACAACTCACGGAAGAAGCGTTTGGACACATGCAAACAAAATTTGAACCTACACTCAAAGGAAGGTAAAAATTTCATTTAAAAAATCATAAATGGTGACAAGACATGGATTCATCACTACGAGCCTGAGCGTGAACAGCAGAATATAGGCTGGAAACATCTTTAGTTGCCGCCCAAGAAAAGTTCAAAAGTCAGCCATCAGCTGGAAAATTGATGCTTACAGTTTTCTGGGATCCTCAGGGAAAACACTGTCAGGAAAAAAGTTCAACAGTCGGCAGTGCTTGTTACAGTGAGATGCTCACTGAAACCTAAACTTCGGATTAAACTCAGAGGACTACTATCCAAGGCATTGCAATTTTGCATGACAGTGCTATGTCCACACACCTCTGCCCATACTGTTGACACTGCAAAAGCTTTGTTGTGTGCTGTTAAAGCATCCTCCCTGTAGTCCTGATCTTGCAAACAGCCCTTCGAGGACGAAGATTCACCTCTGATAAAGAAGTGAAGACATGGTGCATTGGTGGCTCACAGCTCAGCATAGAACAGTTTTTAACAAGAGAGTACAATAGGTTGTTGATAGTTGGACAAAGTATTGAAGAACAAGCACAGTATGTTGAAAAAAAACGATATATTTGTCTTTTCTAAACGAGTAAAAGAAATTCTCCAGCCAGAATGCTGATAATTTTTGTCTCACCCTAGTATAACGCATCCTTTGTAGTAGCACCTTTATACTTTATTCTTGCATGTTCTTTCCATTGCCTACGCACACTCCCGCGGAACAGCTGGTAGTTTCGAACTGTTGACCCTGAGGTTCACAGCCCGATTACTTGTCCATTTATTGGTCTTTTTATTCGTACTAGATACAAAACAGGATACGGGCAAAGGTCATTTCCTTGTTTTCTCAGGGCCTAGAAGGTACCTGGCCAGTATGAAATACATAGTAGATATTTTTTAAATTAATATAAGCACATGTCAGTGTCAGTTTAGGGAAAGACATGCTAAAGTAAGTCATCTAGGATGGTGGAATTGAGCACTTGAATATGTTGTGTTAAGCAGATTTTTTTTTGCCTTGTTAAAACATTTGTGGTTAAATTTCAGATACCCTCTTTAAATGAAATGGGGAGTCCAAGTCGGATAGAGCAGTGACCTGGAGGTACCCTCAGTGTTCCTGTATAAAATCAAATAAGAATTAAGTTTGAAACTCACCATTGAATGTGCCCTTACATTATAGTTACCTGATGGTCCAACCAGTATTTTAGCTAAATTTGGTCCTTTGTATATGTTTACAGAATATTGAGTTTTCAGGTTAGAATCATCCTTTGTCCAGTTTCTGGCCTGCATATTTGCGGATCAACTTGTTTTTGCCCTTTAACATGCTTCACTTTTTTTTTAATCAATTTTAATTTTAAGAGTTTAGAAACTGAATTAGAGTGTTTAATCTATTAAAAGAATAAAACCAAAATACAATGAAGTGATAAATTAAGGTCCAGATTTTTAAAGTTTGAGTTATCATTTTAAATATTGTTCTGATATTTGTATTGTTTAAGTCTGTTTTGAGAGGTGATACAATCTAGTCATAAAGGTGTGATAGTACAAATTCAGCTCCACGAATTACTAGATCTGTGTCTTTGGCAAGTTCCTTAATCTCTGTTTCTCCGATTCCTCATCTATAAAATGGGAATAATAATATGGGCCTCATAGAGAATTTTCTATACAGAAATTAAAGAATAGAAAATATAGGAATTGTTTAGTAAGTTTAAAAATACTGTACTAAAATAAACATTTTTCCCTTTTGATAGCTCTTTGACAGATTGAGAGATGAAAATCCAGATTTTAGAGAGAAAATTATAGCAATCAACAGTGAACTCACCCAACCTAAACTTGCTCTTAGTGAAGAAGATAAAGAGATAATCCTAGATTCTACCAATATTATATTCCATTGTGCAGCTACAGTACGGTTTAATGAAAATTTACGGTAAGTACAAATATTTAAACAATACTGAGTTTCCACGTAGTTACTTTAAAATAGTTTATTTTGATTCTACTTTTCAGTCAAGTTTTCTTGAGCATGATTTGAAACCGTTTGGTTGTAATAGGTTATGTATGGTTTTTAACTGCTCCTCAGAAACTCTGTACAGGTCGCTATGAGTTGGAACTGACTCCACAGCACATATATATAGTATATTAAAGAAGCCTTGATACTGTAGTGGCTTGTATATTGGGCTCTACAGCAAGGTCAGCAGTTTGAATTGAGCAGGGATTCCATGGGAGAAAGATGAGACTTTGTGCTCTCGGCAAGATTCAGTTTTAGAAACCCTATACAGACAGTATCACTATGAGTCAGAACCGACTTGACAACACAAAGCCAGCCAGCCATAGTGTATTGTTGTTGTTGTTGTTATGTGCCGTGGAGTTGGTTCCAACTCATAGCGACCCTGTACAGGATTTCCGAGAGCAGAAAGCCTCATCTTTCTCCCGTGGAACTGCTGGTAGTTTCGAACTGCTGACCTTGTGGCTCGGCGCAGCCCAATTTCGTAGGACTTTGTTCCTTTCTTTAATTAACTTTAAAACCATTGTGTGTTTATGGAAGGAAGTTGTCATGAATTTAAGCATGTGATAGAGACAAAGGAGGTAACAAATAGAATGTGTGGAATAGGAAAAAGAGTTTACTTTGGGTAGGAGTATGTCTTAACAAAGAATGATGTTGATTTTCTTCATTCATGCTTTCAGAAGCATGGGAGTCAAAAAGTATTGCTACTGGGTTCTCTTTGTCTTACTCTCATTAGGGTACTTTCAAAAAAAAGAGAAGCTCGTTATCAAAACAGTGGCTTCACTTCAAAAGGGGATCTGTTGGACCAGTTAAATTCAAGACAGCATAATAAGTTATGGCGATTGTTTTTTGAACTCCTCAAGGGATAATCTTGATAGATTTTCTTGAAAGACCCAAGACTATCATGGGGGTGGGGGTGGTTGTTAGGAAGTTTTAAGAAAACTGAAAACTGTATTGGTGAGAAAAGGTCAGGAAAGCTGCACCAAGTCATTTTTTTCTATCATAATAATATACCCACTCATTCTTCAAATGCAACAATGCCTGTCCTAAGAGAATTTCATTGGGAAACCTCACCTCATCTACCCTTGTTGTTGTTTTTAAAGGGGCCATTGAGTCGGTACCGACTCATAGCAACCTTATGCGCAACAGAAGGAAACACTGCCCGAATTGGGCTGCTAGCCACAAGGTCAGCAGTTCGAAACTAACAGCTGTTCGGCGGGAGAAAGATGCGGCGTTCTGTTCCCGTAAAGATTTACAGCCTTGGAAGCCCTGTACAGGGTCGCTATGAATCAGAACTGATTCCGCGGCACACAACAATGACAGAGGGATGGGGGGGTGGTACGCAAAATGCAGGAGTGTTTCCTCTCAAATTATCCCTTATTTTTAGTGACCCAGAAACTCTGTCCCCACCCTCAGGAACCTGTAACAGAATATCCTTTGTATGATTCTCCCAAAAGATTACCCTTTGTATCCCCATTCTTTTACAAATGCAAAAGAAAATATCATGTTCTCTTATAGTCCAGTGAACAGTATCTTCTCTGTGAAATGTGTTGCTGGATTTTCATTTGAATAGATTTCTCCCCTTCAATTAAAACAAGTAAGAAAAATATGAAATCATAATACACCAACCTAATTATTTCATTGAAAATTTTTCCCTGTAGTATGTTTTCAGATATGATTAATTGAAACACCTAGGGACGAGGTTTTCTCTAATAAGTTATTCCTTGTCCCTGGTGACCCAGAACTCGATGTCCTATCCTCAGAAACCTGTAACAGAATATTCTTGATATACCTCTTACCAAACAGTACCTTACTAACTGCCATTGTTTTTCAAACTTGATAGACTTCAAAGCACTTCTTTATGATCAAGTGAGCAGGATGCTGTGAAGTATCCTGGCCTTTTTAAAAGACTAAAACCAGTTGCTGTGGAGCCAATTCTGATGCATGGTAATCCCATGTATTCAGAGTAGAACTGCACTCCACAGTGTTTTCTAAGCTGTGCCCTTTGAAAAGAGATCATCAGACCTTTTCTGAAGGACGTCTAGATGGGTTCAAACTTCAGACATTTGGCTTAGTTTTTTGCGGTCTAGTCTGTTCCAACCCATAGTGACCCAGTTTCCGAGGAATGGCTGGTGAACTTGAACCGTGACCTTGTGGTTCAAACTGACTTTGCAGTCCAGTGCATTAACCTGCAGCATCACACCAGGACTCACTTTCGGTTAGTAGTAGTGCAAAAACATTTGTGCTACATAGGAACTCCTTCTTTAAAAGGGTAGTTGGATTTTTTCTTCTTAAGTATTAAAAATAATAAGACATTTGAAAAATATTAACTGTTTTCATTAAGGAATTCTGGTGTATGTCGCACTATAGGGTAAACACTGAATGGCTAACTCCAAGGTTGGCAGTTCAAACCTACCAGCCACTCCTGGGAAACCCTATACAGGGTCACTGTGAATCTGAAACAACGTGACAGCACTTAATTAACAGTTTTCATTAACAATTATTTTCAAGTTTCTCTTTGAGTGTATATTATTGTACACAATTGTGAACATAGAATAATTTTCGTATTTTCAATTTTTTCTAATGGTTAATGTTTTTCAGTGATTTGATGCTATTCCATCATGTTATTATACCACACTCATGTAATACTTAAAATAGAAAATCTAGGAAATTTTTATTTCATTGTTTGAAAAATTAGGGTTAAAACAAATTTTTTCTCTTAATTTCTACTTTAGTGAGATTAATAACTATTCTTTTTATAATTCCTGCTCCTTTACCCTAATGTCTTTCAGACCAGTGTGCCAGTTTGTAAGTGTCACTGTTGTTGCTAAGCGCTGTCCAGTCGTTTCTAACCCTTAGTGACTCTGTATAGGATTTCTGAGAAGCAGCTGGTGAGATTGAACTGCCGACCTCGCGGTGCAAATGACTTTGCAGTTCAGCGCATTAACCCACAGTGCCACACCAGGACTCCGTATAAATTTCACTAGCAGTATATCAATTTAATAACTTTTTCACAGTATTACTGATAATGAGTATTTCAGCCTTTTAAAAAAATTTATAAAAAGTTATAAAGAAAAGTTTAATAAGAGCAAAAACAACCAGTCACCTTATTACTGTAACTATTATTTGTTTAGTACCTGCTTTGGGACTCAGAAATCATGCTCACTGCTTGCAAACTATGTATTTTATTTAATCTTATACAAATTTTCATAGACTGAATATTGTTCCTATTTATAGGTGAGAAAACAAGCCTAGGTGCTTAAGTAACTTGCCAATGTTTGTTCTTAAGCCTACTAAAATTTGTGTCATGTATATATTATTTTGTAATGGTGGTGGTAGTTCATATATATTTTACATGTCTTTGTTGTTGCATGCCATTTAATCAGTTCTGACTTATAGCAACCCTATATAGGGTTTCTACGAGTGGCTGGAGAGTTGGAACTGCAGACCTTACAGTAGCAGTCCAGCACTGATTCTGCAGCGCCATACCAGGGCTTACATTATCACATATATAGTTTGGGATCTTGCTTATGCTTCTTATAATAAATGTTCTAATTTTTTAACAAATAATTATCATAATGAACACATGCACAACAAAACATAGCATGTACTGGTTTTATTATAATACTTTTAACTTTGTAAGATAATCTTAAAAGGAAGGGGTGTTTGATGGATTGATTTGCTACAAACATTCTTACTTGATTATATGTTAATATAATTTACTGTGTCTGGATTTATTTGTTTATTAGTTCACATCTGTTTGTAGATTTTACCTTAGCATTTAATTTATTCTCCTTGTGGCACAGATCTTGAAAAGTCGTGCAAATTAAGATGCACAATAGTAATGACAACACTAGCGTGACTTGAAGATGTATGCATAAAAGTTAAAGAAAGTTAAATTACTCATATAATTTCTGGGTAATTTTCCTTTTTTTAAATGTATACTTTTATTTTTCAAATGGAACAATGGAATTTGATAATCCAGAAACGTGTTTGTAAACATAGCTGATAGGGTAGATATGTTCGTATTGAAATAAAATATGTAAAACCAGAACAAAGGACTCAGTTGTAAAGAAGCTAAAATCTGTTTGTTTCTATCTCTCTAATGGAAATAGGATTTTTTCTTAGCAGATGAAATAAATGATACAGCCTCCTCACTTTTCATTGTTGTTTTTTCTTTTACAGAGATGCCGTTCAGTTAAATGTGATTGCTACACGACAGCTTATTCTCCTTGCACAACAAATGAAGAATCTGGACGTGTTTACGCATGTATCAACAGCATACGCATACTGCAATAGAAAGCATATTGATGAAGTAGTGTATCCACCACCAGTTGATCCCAAGAAACTGATTGATTCTTTAGAGTATGTTTCTTTGAAATGACATATATTTTCTTTGATTACATAACTTTGGATCTAGGGTTATCTGTTTATCTCTTAGACTCAAGGGCACTTAACAACAACAATAACCTAGTCTATCTTAGTTTTTCTCTTCTTTGCTTTCCTCTTCATTTATGTGTGTGTGTGTGTATATATATATATACACACACACACACACATATGCACCTGTATGATGGTAAGTCAAAAAGTATTATTACTAGGATTCTGGTTCATACTGGCACAGGTTTATTCAAACAAAACTTGTTTAAATATTTCTCTGTGGTCAGTGGATGACCGCTGAACAAGTTCCCTCCGTAATCTACTTGGTCACATTAGAATGCTTTCAGACATAAATAAGGTTTGTTCAAAATAGTGGAAGGGTATCGGCCAAGAGCCAGTGATACTCAGGGAGGAAGTCCAAGATGCACTGAAGGAATTGGCAAAGAACACAAGGCACCAGGAATTGATGCAATCAAAATTGAAATCTTTCAAGAAAGTGAGGGGGCACAGGAGGCACTCACTCATCTCTGCCAAGAAATTTGGAAGACAACTATCTGGCCGACTGATTGAAAGAGATCCATATGTGCCCATTCCAAAGAGAGGTGACCCAACGGAATGCAGAAATCATCGGACAATCTCTTTGAATTTATACTCAAGCAAGTAAAGTTTTGCTAAAGATAATACAGAAATGGCTATAATCATACATTGACAGAGAACTTCTAGAGGTTCAAGCTGGTTTCAGAAGAGGCCGTGGAACGAGAAATACCATTGCTGATGTCCGGTGAATCTTGGCTGAAAGCAGAGAATATCAGAAAGATGTTTACCTATGCTTTAATAGACTACGCAAAGGCTTTCGATTGTGTGGATCATGACAAGCTCTAGACAACATTGAGAAGTATGAGTATTCAAGAACACTTAATTGTACTCATGAAGGATCTGTACCTGGACCAAGAAGCAGTTGTTTGAACAGAGCATGGGAACACTGAATGTTTTAAAATTGGGAAAGGTGTGGGACAAGGTTGTGTTCTTTTCACTTATTCAGCCTGTATGCTGAGCAAATAATCCGAGAATGTGGGTTCTATGAAAAAAACTGTGGCATCAGGATTGGAGGAAGACTCACTAAAAACCTGCGATATGCAGATGATACAAGCTTGCTTGCTGAAAGTGAAGAGGACTTGAAACATTTACTGATGAAGATCAAAGAGCACAGACTTCGGTATGGATTACATCTCAATGTCAAGTAAACAAAAATCCTCACCCACTGGACCAATAAACAACATTCTTATCAATGGAGAATAGATTGAAGTTATCAAGGACTTCATTCTTCTTGGATCAACTATCAACACTCACGGAAGCAGCAGTCAAGAGATCAGATGACGTGTATCGCATTAGGCAATTCTGCTGCACAGGAACTTTTAAAGTATTGAAGAGCAAAGTTGTCAGCTTGAGGTCTAAGGTGCGCCTGACCCAAACCATGGTCTTTTCAATGACCTCATATGGATGCGAAAGCTGGGCAGTGAATGAGTAAGACTCTAGAAGAATTGATGCTAGAAGAATTGATGCCTTTGACTTATGGTGTTGGAGGTAAAGACTAAAAGTGCCATGGACTGCCAAAAGAACCAATAGATCTGTTTTGGAAGAAGTGCAGCCAGAGTGTCCCTTAAAGGCCAAGATGGCCAAACTTCGTCTCCCATACTTTGGACATATTGGCAGGAGGAACAATCGCTAGAGAATGATATCATGCTTGGTAAGATGGAGGGTCAGAGAAAAAGAGGAAGACCCCCAACGAGATGGATTGGCCAGGTGGCAGCATCGATGGACTCAAGTGTGGCAACAGTAGTAGGTTGGCATAGGATCGGACATTGTTTCGTTCTGCTGTGCATCGGGTGGCCATGAGTCGGTTCTGACTCGATGGCATCTAACAACAACACTAACAAGGGTATCGGCTGGGTCAATCAAATATGAAGCAAAGATGTCAGCTCAGATGGTTTTGGAGAATTTGTTTTGGGATTCTAAAGGGGTAATCTTGACAGATTTTCTCGAAGGGCACAGAATGATCACAGAGGCTTATTAGGAAGTTTGAAGAAAACTGAAAATGCATTAGTGAATAAAAGGCCAGGAAAGTTGGATCAAGGAATTATCCTTCATCATGACATTGTATCTGCTCAGTCTTTGTGGGTAGCAAGGACTGTCCTATAAAAATTTCATTGGAATATTGAAAAGGAATATGATTTGAGTCTTTTGAGGATGTCAAAACTTGCATTTTGATGCGGTATAACTTGAACATTGCAAAATTCTCCAGGGAAGGGTAAGAAAGATGAAATCACCAGAGCTGCTGAAGGGTAAGAGAGATGGGGAATATGCTGAAAAACAATAGCTTCACATTTTGAAGGTTTCTATGATTTTATAGCAGTACTTTTTGACTTACCCTCACATGTTGAAGAATGATAATTTATCTTGAAAATCTCTAGTTTTCATTTTCTTATCAGTTTGGGTATTTTTAGAATCACAGTCTACTTATGTGCTTTGCCTTCTGGACGATAAAAAAAGGCAAGTACCTAGCACATTAGAATCAGGGAATGTAGACTGGGGAATACCATAGATACTACCTAGTATGTCACACCTCTTAAATGCATAGGCTAGGTCTTTTCCTTAGACACAGTGAGAGAACTTCAGATTTAACATAGTAAATTACTAATTGAATTTTTATTATTTATCTTCCTATTTTCCAGTCTTGTTAGTGAGGGCATACAATTTTCAGTGTTTTATTACTTCAAATAGGTTACTGAACCTTTTATATTCATTGTAAATGCTTGTTAATTTTAAAGATATATAATTAGCATGTTACTCTGTTACTTGGTTATAAATAGATCTATAATTCCTAATCTGAAACGCTTAGGGGAGAGTCACCTATTTGGGAATTTATTTGGACCATAGAAAGGAAATATATGTACGGTATAATATGTAAAAATCTCACCTAGAGCTGAGGTAGCATCCCTGACCAAACATACTTGAAATGTTTGACTATTTACACTAACACATATTTTAAAACAAAACAAAAACACCACAAGTTAGTTCAGGACAGGTTTTGCTACCTATCATATAATTTATGAAAGAACTCTCAATTTTCATATTTTTGGATATGGAAATTGCAGTTAAGGAATTGTAGACTTATAATTTGTGCTTAATAAAAATAGAGTTTAGTATATTTTTAATAAAAAATGTCATGAAGTTATTTGAGGCAGCACATGTAGTTCAAGATGTAGTGCTATGTGCGTGTGCAGATTGGTTTTTCGTTTTATAGTTAAACTTGTGGAAATATTTTTATATGCAATTTCTTTCTTTACTAGGTGGATGGATGATGGCTTAATAAATGATATCACCCCAAAATTGATAGGAGACAGACCTAATACTTACATATACACAAAAGCATTGGCAGAATATGTTGTACAACAAGAAGGAGCAAAATTAAATGTGGCAATTGTAAGGCCATCAATTGTTGGTGCCAGTTGGAAAGAACCGTTTCCAGTAAGTTGATCGGAAGTCATTTGTGAAGAATTGGATTTTTTTTTTTAAGTTTTTATTGCGAATTGAGTGCTAGTTTACATGGAAGAACATTGGTTTTACAATCATTGTTTCATTGCAATGATGACAGTGTCCTCCATACATCAGCATTCAACAGTATTTGCTTCTATTCCTCCTGTGTATTGTTTTTTTTGTGTGTGTGTGTGTGATGTACACAAAAACACTTAGGAATATATAATCATTTAAACAACCAAAGGACACATTCTGCAAGCCTGCCTCCTGACTGCCAGCACACAGCTTTTCTCTTCTCATGAGTAGAGTCCTCAGCTGCTCCCCCCTGTCCTTGTCCGTATCTCTACCTCCATCTCTGGTGTTGCGGCTTCTCTGGATAGGGTCCCACATTCCGCTCGTGCTCTTCTCCCTTGATGGGATCTCAGGTCCTCTGTTCCTGGACTGTAAGATTAACTACTCCCCACTTTTTGTTACAGAACCTCTACCTTTACAGTTGTGACTATCATTATTTAATAAGAAGAATCTCATCCCTATCTCCTTTCACCAGACTCATCTAGACAAGATGAAAACTGCTCAGTGGGGATTCTACCTTCCCTTGCACACCCTAAAACTAAACTCCCTCGTGAAAACTTGTAAGCTAGTCACTTTGCACCTTTATTGCATTTTAGGTAGCCAATGTATAAGTTGCCCATCATTATCCATGATGTGAAAATTCCTTTCTTCTCAGTTGGTATTTTGAGCTACTACATCCATAAGTATAGATAAGTTCATCAAATTTTAGCAGTTTACACTTGTTTCCTTTATCCAAAATTTAAAAATCTCATCATGCAGCCATTGAAGCTAGGTCAAATGGGTACTATCTGCAAGTTTAGGCATTTTTGTGTGTCTCTCCTCAATTCATTCAGCAGGATGCTTCACTCTCAGCTGTAGCCCTCCATGACTATATCCTTGTCCATAGGCTCAGGAGTCCCTAGGTCTCAGCATCCTTCAGACCAACCATTCCTTCCTCTTCTCTCTTATCTCCATGTTAACAGGAGTCTATGGAACGTGGTAGAACTCAGCCCATATCATCATTGCTGCTTTGTCCTCACTTCCACTCACCAGTAGACCACCGTGGTTGCCAGCAAGCTTACATGCCTGCTTGTGTATTCCCTTTGAGTTTCAGTCTTGGAGGGGAGTTTGTCCTGAATGGACTTGATTGCTTGCCTTGATGGGTCCAACAACTTGTTTGTAGCCAATCATACTGCCATTTTTGTTTTGGATTTTTCCTTCTGGTCTTTCTTTCAAGAAATACCTTCTGTTTCTCTAGCTGCTCCAGGCTGGTCTGCTTGTCCTTTCAAGTGGGAATGTCCCACCCCAGAAGGTTCAGGATGGGAATCAGGATTCCACCTAAGGTCTTATGCACTACAAAGAAAGGCTGTGCAAGAGCCTCTGTCACTGGGCAAGTTCTAGCATCCCTTTAAGGTATTATAATCAGTTATAGGCTGAAGACGGGCTTACAAGCTATCTGTAATCATGTTTCTGGATATTCCTTTCTATCTCACTCAGGTGTCTATTTTACAATGGTAGGCAAAGGGAAACCAATGTTCATAAGACAATCAAGTATCTTAACATTATTTCCCCTCTTTTATACATTCAGACTATGACTCAATCCCTGTATCATAGAGCCCTGTTGTTCCAAGGTTGAGCATACATCACTGTTTACCTCTGTCCCATTTAGCCCATGCAAACCTTCCTTTGTGTTCTCCTATCTACCTTGTTCTTCCATCCCCATCCTGTTTCTCATGTATTGCCCACCCCAACACCCAAACTATTAGTTTCTATCCCCTACCCTGTGCTCTCTACCGTCCCCTCCCTCCTACCCCTGGTAACTAGCAAAGAGTTTTTTTTTTTTCCTTTTAGTATGAGTATCTTTTCTTAAGTTTTTACAATAATGGTCTTATGCAATATTTGTCCTTTCGTGACTAATTTCACTCAGGATAATATCCTCAAAGTTCATCCATGTTATGCAGTGGCTTGCTGCTTCCTTGTTATTCTTCAAGGTATCATAGTATTCCACTGTGTGTATGTACCAAAGTTTGTTTATCCATTCTTCCATTGATGGGCATTTAAGCTGTCTCCAACTTTTTGCTGTTGTGAATAGTGCTGCAGTAAACATTGATATGCATATATCTACTTGAAACAATTGGATTTTTAAGTTACAACTGTTTAAAAGGTGTTGGTAATTGTTTAAGAGAATTAGTTACTGAGCATGACACATTGGCAAAATTGTTTTCCACTCATAGAAGAGATATTGGTACTTTTGTTTCTATTGTGATGGGAGATACATAGTAAGTTAGATCAACATTTTTTGAAAAATCCTAATTGAAAATTAAATAGAAAGCTACAAAATTATATTGAATCAAATGAGACCATGCCTTACTTGTTTAATGATTACCAAGGACCTGGACTGATACATCAACATTTTTTGGCCTTTTAGATTGTTTGCTGATAAGTTTCCCTTGCACATGTGAAGGGAAGAGAGATGAGAGTATTCAGGCTTTTAGTTTATTTCTTTTGCTGAAGCACCAATAGAAGTTGCCCCTTTAAGAGGTAGACAGTCCCTGTATAGGTCAACCAGCTAAGAAAGATAGGAGATTGCTGTGATACCTTGCTGTAATATACAGGACATATATTTGTGAATTCCTGGAAAAAGAAAAACAAGAGATACAAACCAACAGGTGAATCAAGCTAGGAAGAAAGAGTGTATTTGGTAGTAGTAGAGCATCTCTTTTGTTGCTTTTACACTTTTTATATTTTCCTTTACGGAGTCCTGGTGTGGTGCTGTGGGTTAATGCGCTGGACTGCAACATCAGTTTGAACTGCAAGTTCAGTGGTTCAAGCTCACCAGCCACTCTTTGGAAATCCTGTGCAGGGTCACTATGGGTCAGAACCGACTTGACGACACTTAACAGCAACAACAACACACCCTATGCAGTAATTTTGAGGAGGAAATACCATTTCCATCTCAGAATGCTGCATCAGTAAATAGCAGAAAATCAAACTTGAACTATCTTAAATTAGTAAAAGTATTTGATAGAAACTTAGATTTGCAGAGGGTTAATGGAAGAGTAGGTAGCCACTTGAAACTGTGTCTGCTTATTTGAGATCCTCCAGAAGAAGACTGACCCTATTTAGGACTGGGAGAAATTTTTTTACTTGAATCTAGTTTTTAGTTTTTTAAAAAAGAACTATGAAGTATGTAGTTAGGGCTAGAGATTTCAAATAACAGATTTCTAGCTTCATAATATTTCTAATCCTCCTCCCCCTTTTTTTTTTTAAATTTGTGGTATTAGGGATGGATCGATAACTTCAATGGTCCAAGTGGTCTCTTTATTGCGGTAAGTAAACCTTCTTATTTATTTAATGTTCTTTGTATTTTTCTGTTTACTGTATAGCTTTATAATTGTATATTTATGTGTGTATCTATATATATATTTACATATATATATATATATATATATATATACACACACACACTCACTGACATATATCTTAAAAGTGTTGTTTTTAATTTCAACAAAGGCAGGGAAAGGACTACTTCGAACAATGCGTGCCTCCAACAATGCCCTTGCTGATCTTGTTCCTGTAGATGTAGTTGTCAACACCAGTCTTGCAGCAGCCTGGTATTCCGGAGTTAATAGGTATATGAGGTGACAATGTCGCTTATTAAATCTGTAGTAACTAAGAAGGGAAAACAGAGACACTGACTAATGTTAATTAATCCCTCAGCCCTAATGGTACCATACCAATATATAAACAGGCAGTTTCGCTTTCAGTGGAGTCCTGGTGTAGCGCTGTAGGATAAGCACTGGACTGCTAACCACAAGGTCAACAGTTCAAACCACTAGCTGCTCCGCAGAAATCCTATACAGGGTCTCTATGAGTCAGAACTGACTCTACAGCACTTAAGAACACATCACGTTACATTGCAAGAATTGGTATATCATAAGTGATAACAAATGGTCTCGGTATTAAGAATTAACATTGACTCTCATGTATTACCTATTAGCTGCACAAATTCATTAGAGATTGAAAATGGAGGAAAACGTGCCCTTCTCAAAGATTCTCTTGTAACTCAAAACATAAAACTTGGCATATGTAAAGAAATAAAATCCACTGAGACTGGTTTACGTATTATTCCAGCATGGTGTAGTAGAACAGTTTTAGCTAATCATGAATGCCCTTCTTTTAAAAGGAAGTAATAGTATTTCTGATAATACTTAAACTTCCCAACAACTTTTATTTTTTCCTTTAAAAAAGCTGTCCTTTTTAAAGTTAAATTATTTGATTCCAAAAAATGAGAAATAATAATTATATGATTATACCAGGGGATTTCAAAAAATGGAAAAATTATTTATCTTTTAATTTCATTTTTCTACAAACTTTTTGAAACCCCTCTCACTATTTCTGGCTAAAAGGAACTCAGTATATATATATAGTTTTTTCTTAAATAT
>NW_006408601.1:2759564-2773110 GCF_000296735.1 Chrysochloris asiatica
TGTGTGTATATATATGTATATGTATTTTTTTTTTTAGCTAAAGCCTCTGAAAATAGAAAGCATATAGGAAGACCTGAATTAATTCAGTGCATTGTTGTTTTCTTTATGTTGAAAACCAGGCACTCCTGCTAAATATGAGAAAGAGAAATGGATGGGTGGGGGGTAATCGGTTTTTTGTTTTTTTTTAATACAAATACATTTTTTGGTAGGGGTCGGAGAAAAAGGGAGTTATAAATAATTATTAAAACAAAAATTAATCCCTTAAGAATAATTTAAAAATTATAAGTGTAGAAAAGGTATCCATTATCCATACTTCTTTCTACTTGAATTTTATAGATTAAAAGTAGATAAGTTGGATCTCTTTATATGTTTCAGTACTTTGATCTTTTTCTTTGCAGACCAAGGAACATCATGGTGTACAATTGTACAACAGGCAGCACTAATCCTTTCCACTGGGGTGAAGTTGGTATGATTTTATTTGTGTTTTTGAATGATAGAATAAATCTTAAAGAGCTTAAATTGTCCACTGAGTTTATTTGGTAGAATAGTTCATGAAAGTTTAAGGCTACGGAATTACCAATTTGTTCTTATTTTAATTGCCATCTTGGAATAGGTACCTATACCTATAGTGCCTTATGGTTCTTAGTTGTTTTTCACAAATTTAAAATATCCTATATATTTCACCCCATCCTTTTTTTGACACTTGCTTTTTTTCTATATGCAACAAAACTTGTAAATACCTTTGGAACGGAAGCAATACTTTTTTCCTCCCTCATGGGAACCACCAGGCCTGATGTTGTGTGATAGACAGTATCATTTCCAATATCAGAATAGTATATCATAAAAGAGAGCAAGTAGACCCCCAAGTATGTTAATTAATGAAAGCATTAAGAATACATTATGTATTCTTAATGATATATTATGTAAGGATATTTTTAATTACTTTTATTAATCTTATATAAATTTACAAATTCATAGTATGATATGATATGTTATTAAAAAATAGTAATAGCATAACTTAAAGCCGATTGAAATGAGTAATTTTTAAATTGTTACATCATTCTGTCCTAGTATTTTAAAATTTCTGTTTCAATTTAAAGATTGACCTTTAGAGCATATAAGCAAAAATTTAAATTTAGGGTAATTCTGATATTCTAATATTAAGGTAATGAATTGAATTAGTATTGTTTTAAAAACATTTGAAGTACTTTTTTGATAACCTTTAATGCATTATAAAGTTAAATGCAAAGCAAGCTGATCATATTTTTTAGTGAATACCTCAGTATATAGTTCTATGATAATGTTAACATGAATGATATTAGGTTTGATTGACACTGCATAATCTAAATAAATTATAGCAAAAGTTAATTTTGGGTTGTTTTAAGCTTGTTGGTATATGTTAATTTGAGGAACTTAATCATTCATAAGCAAAGGATGATGATTTTCCTTTTCTTTTTAAAGTTAAGTACAGTAATAAGAATCTGGAAAGAGGAACAGAAAGAAAGAAGCTATCGTGAGAGGTGAAATATAGAAAGTGACATTGTAAATTGGCATAGGTAAAACATTAAAAGGATTTTAAGCGTGAATATTAGCAAAAATTCCATGAACTTCTCAGGTCATTTGTATTTGAAATTCCCAAATAGTGGCAGTTCGAAAATCACTTGAGTTAAGTAGTGTAATATCCATATTCTTTTAGCTACTGTTGAGAATAGAAAAGTTTTGTTTTGTTTCTTTATAAATGAGACAACTCTGACATCTTTAATAAATATTTTGCGTTCTAAAACATGATTATTTTTCCCAAAACTTCATTACATGGTTATTATCAAAGCTGTTACACAACTTTTCTTCCTCAGAATACCATGTAATTTCCACTTTCAAGAGGAATCCTCTCGAACAGGCCTTCAGACGGCCCAATGTAAATCTAACCTCCAATCACCTTTTATATCATTACTGGATTGCTGTAAGCCATAAGGCCCCAGCATTCCTGTATGATATCTACCTCAGGATGACTGGAAGAAGCCCAAGGTAATGGTGCCTAGCTCTGTCTTTTCTGTTCCTCTGACTGTTAAACAACCCATACTTACACTAAAATGCCTATTAACTTTGTATTTGTTTATGTTTATGATAAGGCTTAATGGCCTTTTATGAATGAGAAGATTCTTGAATTTAAGACTTTATCAGAAAAGAAAATATAGTCTTGTAAGTCACTCTAATGTGTTCTAAAGTTTGGATGATAAATTATTGTCGTCAATTTGAGGTCTAATTTTCATTTTTTTTCCCTTTTTTGTAAATAACAACATTCAAAATGCTTTGATGCTTATTTTTCCTACAGGAGTTTATATAAATCATTTCTTCAAGATGAATCCTTTAAACCAAGTATTAAGGCACCCCAATATTAAGTTTTATTCCAACAACCTATTGCTTCATTATTGGAAGGGTGTCACACATACAGTACCTGCATTATTGCTCGATCTTGCACTCAGGTTGACAGGTCAGAAACCGTGGTAAGAAGAATAGCAGTATTAAATACACTACGTTTTGGTAAGGTGGTGGAAGCTTGCTGGAGAGACGAAAAGTCACTAGCATGAGCTTTACCTTTAGAATTACTAACCTAATAAATCACAATCACAATCAGGATATCAGGACATTTCTTAAGAATTGGAGATAGAGACCCTGTGTATCTCATTTTGTTTGGCTGTTGATATTCCAAAATCCTGTAAGGTGGAAATGTCCAGCATCAAGGTTGTCATTGTTATTATAAGCTGAAATTGAGCCCTTTTCCTCTCCCCCTTTAAAACCTAGGGGTGAGTTTTTAGGGGACTAAGGGTAAATACTTTTTTTTAATATATAAATGGATGGTGCAGTTTTATATGAAAAAAGTGACACAGGATGCTTCTAGAAAATCAATTAAAATATATTAGCTGCCCATTCAGCTTATAATACGGTAATTACAATTTTAACTAATTA
This sequence comes from Chrysochloris asiatica, assembly GCF_000296735.1. NCBI lineage: Eukaryota > Metazoa > Chordata > Mammalia > Afrosoricida > Chrysochloridae > Chrysochloris > Chrysochloris asiatica. The sequence continues at coordinate 2,762,532 of NW_006408601.1, forward strand.
TCCAGATTGAGAATTGCATAGTTAAAAAAATGGAAAGCTTTCTATATTCTTATAGTTGTTTTAGCCTTTCTTCCTTCTTTTTCTTTTTCTTTTTATGAAACCCCACAAAATTTTAAATAATGCTCTTCTACTGTCTTTACCTCATGATATACTGAAATGCATTATAAAAACTTTTTTTTTTTTTAACTGCATTGGCATTACAGTGGAGCCTTTGATTGGAGAGTTCAGGATTTGAGTATTTATGTATAAAGAAGATGTTGATTCCAGAACTTCCATCAACTGCTCCAAATATAAACGTGAGCTATCTGCCAGTTTTAGTATATCAGGATCTCAGTTAATTATAGGGATTTTCTATGAATTCAGTTATCTATGGTTTTCCTAATTCTGTATGTTAAAAATTGAAATATGTGAGATATAGTGAATTGAACCACTTGAAAATAGGTAAAGAAATACTGGAAAAAGGAACCAAATTCATCAAAATGATTTTTTAAGTTTTTCTGGAGAGATCTACAAAATGTAGTCTTTGTCATTTATTGATAGTAATTTCTTATTATTAGAAGGCAGGTGTAAATTTATGCCTGGTGACAGTGTATGCTTTCTTGTATTAACAGAGTTGTTAGAATTTAGGGCAGTGAAGTAAAAGCTGAGTCAAAAAAGTAAAACTTAAATTTAAAGCTTCAACTTTTAAAATGTCTGACAGTGCTTTACAGAGAAAAGGGCTTAGTAAACTTAAAATAAATAAATAAAAAATGAGGGAATAGCCAAAGTTCTCAAATTATTCAGAGTAAGATGTTGCTGGGAAACTAGTCATCTCAAATAGTGGCTTAAACAAGCAACAGTCAATTGTGTTTTTTCCAATTTTTTTATTTTCTCAGGGTCAGGAATTTAGCATGGACTTAGTTAAGCAGTGCTTTCTTGGAGTCCTAGTTTGGTGCTGAAGGATAAGCATTGGACTGCTAGCTGCATGGTCAGCAGTTCAAACTCACCAACAGCTCCTTGAACTATACAGGGTCGCTGTGGGTCAGAGCAGACTCAGTGGCACTTAACAACAACAAAAGATCTTGGATCTTATATCTATCAGATGGAGGAGAGAGCTGAAAAAGAGAGACAAACTGAAGCAGCCACGGAAGAGGGCTGGACAAGTAGCATGATCACTTCATGTAGTCTCACAATCTCTCCATATAGTGTCTTTGCATACACTAATAGCAGCTTGAGAAGAACTGGACTGGTTGGTTATGTGGTGTTTGAAGATTTCAAAGGAAGTATTTCAGCAAGAAAGGTGGAAGCTACATTACCTTTTCTGACTTAGCTTTGGAAATTATGCAACATCACTTCCACCTAATTCTTTTAGTCACAAGTGAGTTTTAAGTCCTGCCGTATTCTAGACTCCATCTCTTAGTGGAACAGTGGTCAAGGTCATGTTGTAAATGAGTAAGTGAGCAGTCTAGTCATTTTTGGAAAGTCCAGTTTGCTATAATTAGCCCTCTAGTCTGAAAAATTTGTTTTCCTCCCTATGGAAAATATGCTTACTCCTTTTTCCCAAAGGATTTTATAGCATTTAAAATCTGGTCCAGTTGTGAGTGAGACACTTTAGGTGTAGTTTTGTGGGTCTGGCTACTCAGTTAAAGACATAGGTTGTATACCACCACCATGCACCCAACACACACAGTGGGGAGACAAGCATAGGATAGTAAACTTTAGACAGTCTTGTTGAAAAGAGAAAATGAGAGGTACTGTCACTGGCACATAGCTGTTCTGAAATCCATCAAGGTTCATATAGAAAGTTTCTTCATTAGGGCTCAGTCCTAAGATTTGGGAGTACTGTGAGGTTCTTTGCTCTCTGGGTCATTTTTCCTTTTCCAAAAGAAATGGTCTTTGTTGACATTAAATTATTTTACCCTGTTTCCAGAAGCCCATGAAAGGTTGGGAGTTCAGAGCAGCAAACTTCTCTGCAGAGCCCTATAGTAATTATTTCAGGTTTTGTGGGCCATATGGTTTATCTTATAACTATTCAGCTGTGCTACTATAGTGGGAATGTAGCCAGAGACTGTCTGAATAAACAGCTTGGCTACTACAGTACAACTTTACGTACAAAAACAGGCAGCAGACTGGACTTGGCTTGCATACCCTGGTTTGTTGAATCCTGATCCAGTGGCCTCTTATCATTTTGTCCAATCACTGACCCTTTAAGTGCAAATTGATATAATTCTTTTTCACAATTGTGTGGGTTTTTTATATATCCGTTTAAAAACATTTTGCTCCATTATGTTAAAACCATTCAGATCTCTTTGAGATACAACCTTCATAATCTTAGGTCTCATATTAGGTTGCTGTGGGACTATATCCTTTAGACAATAGGGTTTTAATGTGATGTATCTCCATAAGAAAAGCACTGGACTATGGTTCGAGCCTGCTAGTCGTTCCTTGGGAAAAAGATGAGGCTTTCTGCTCCCGTGAAGATTTAAAGCCTCAAATGCTATACAGGGTCTCTATGAGTTGCAACCTACTACTCTAAGGCGTTTCACAACAATCACAATCCTTAAAATACGAAAAGAGCCTTTTGTCTGTTTGAAAGATGCTACATAGGTAGGCACTCCTTTAGATTTTTCTGAGGTCTTTAACAAAGGCTTTTACAGCCCCACCTAGGATTTGATTTCTGCTGAGAAGCCATTTCTTAAAGGAATTCTTGGCAGGCATTTTACATTTTATCCAAATTTCACTCTAACTGAAATACTGTATTTTTTAGATCATCTCCCTTTTTTCTCATTTTACTGTGGAAAGTCAGGTGGCACCTTCAACACTGGCTTAAAATCTTACGCAGATCATCAAGTTTATTGGTTACAATTTCTGTCATCTATGATAACACAGTCAACAATTATGTTAAAATTTCTATCAAAATAATGGTCTTTTTTCTTCCAACAGTTTTGTCCTCATTTTTCTTTAAGTCCTCACCTGTAGCTTCTTCAAAGCTCTTTAGGCGTCCATTAACATTCTCTTCATGGTCCTTCCAGATTTCATTAGCAATCTCCCCAAGGTCCTTCCATATGTTCTCGACTCCCTGATATTAACATCATTACCACATACATGTTTGAGGTTTTTTATTATATCCCTAGCTTATTACCAATACTAAGACCTGCCCTTGTTATTGTTGCTACATAGCAACTTAGTGGCTTAAAGCAATTTTTAAAAAATTTATTTGTGTGTGGGTCAGACGTTTTAGAAGGCCTTGGCTAGATGGTTCTGGCTTAGAGTCTTTCAAAGGGTTCTGTCAGAGAGTGGAGCCAAATATAATGTGGAAATAGGCAGGGATAAAGAGGGGCAGAGCTGCTGGGGTGGCCAGGCGTCTTTTTTTCTCTGCCTGTAGTCTCAGCCTCTCCATGTGGTCTCTCCACATGGACCAGTTTGGGCTTCCTACAGCATGGCAACCTCAGGGGGAGTCGGACAACATACGTGGCAACTGAAGCCTTCAAGGGTGAGTATTGCAGTGAGCAAGGCAGAGAGCTTACTTCCACTTCATTTTATTGGTTACAAATGGCCTTCACCTCTTGATGGGGAGATGTTTACATTAAAATTATAGATGAGTATGTAGGATAGGAGATACTATTGCAACGATCTTTGTAAATTGAAAGCTGCCACAAATAGGAAATAGCAACTAAAGAATCATTTTAGTTGAGTTCTCCCCTCATACCAGCTTTCAGAGTGTCAAAGCATGATTAATTCTTGACCTCTGGGAGCTTACAATTTAAAACCAACAAAGGACATGCAGGTTTTCCATTTTGGCCATTTTGTAAATGTTAGCCCCAAAGTTTAAAATGTTTATCTTTTAAAAATTTGTGTAGCTGTTTACTGAGCAAGGCACTAGAGTTTATACTATATATTGGGATCCGTAATGTAGTTGTTGTTGTTGTTGTTGTTAGATGCCATCGAGTCGGCACCAACTCATAGTGACCCTATGCACAGCAGAACGAAACAATGTCTGATCCTGGGCCAAGCTCACTGCTGTTGCCACACTTGAGTCCGTCGATGCTGCCACCTGGCCAATCCATCTCTTTGGGAGTCTTCCTCTTTTTCTCTGACCCTCCATCTTACCAAGCATGATATTATTCTGTAGCGACTGTTCCTCCTGACAATATGTCCAAAGTATGAGAGACGAAGTTTGGACATCTTGGCCTCTAAGGAGCACTCTGGCTACACTTCTTCCAAAACAGATGTATTGGTTCTTTTGGCAGCCCATGGCACTTTTAGTATTCTCCTCCAACACCATAATTCAAAGGCATCCAATTCTTCTACGATCTTCCTTATTCACTGTCCAGCTTTTGCATGCTTTTATGAGGTTATTGAAAATACCATGGTTTGGGTAAGGCGCACCTTAGTCCTCAAGCTGACATCTTTGCTCTTCAATACTTTAAAAAGTTCCTATGCAGCAGATTTGCCTAATGTAATACGTCGTCTGATCTTTTAACTGCTGCTTCCATGAATGTTGATAGTTGATCAAAGAAGAATGAAGTCTGTGACAACTTCAATCTTTTCTCCATTGATAAGATTGCTGTTTATTGGTCCAGTGGTGAGGACTTTTGTATTCTTGACATTGAGATGTAATCCATATCGAAGTCTGTGCTCTTTGATCTTCATCAGTAAATGTTTTAAGTCCTCTTCACTTTCAGCAAGCAAGGTTGTGTCATCTGCATATCGCAGGTGGTTAATGAGTCTTCCTCCAAGCCTGATGCCACGTTTTTCTTCATAGAACCCAGCTTCTCATATTATTTGCTCAGCATACAGGTTGAGTAAGTATGGTGAAAGAACACAACCTTGTTGCACACCTTTCTTAAATTTAAAATGTTCAGTGTTCTCATGCGCTGTTCGAACAACTGCTTCTTAGACCAGGTACAGATTCCTCATGAGTACAATTAAGTGTTCTTGAATACTCATACTTCTCAATGTTGTCCATAGCTTGTCATGATCCTTTGCGTAGTCTATAAAGCATAGGTAAACATCTTTCTGATATTCTCTGCTTTCAGCCAAGATCCATCGGACATCAGCAATGATATCGCTCGTTCCACGTCCTCTTCTGAATCCAGCTTAAACCTCTGGAAGTTCTTTGTCAGTGTATGATTGTAGCTGTTTCTGTATTACCTTTAGCAAAACTTTACTCGCTTGAGATATTGAAGAGATTGTCCGATGATTTCCGCGTTCCATTGGATCACCTCTCTTTGGAATGGGCACAAATATGGATCTCTTTCAATCAGTTAGCCAGATAGTTGTCTTCCAAATTTCTTGGCAGAGATGAATGAGTGCCTCCTGTGCCGTCTAACTTTCTTAAAAGCTATCAATTTTGATTGCATCAATTCCTGGTGCCTTGTTCTTTGCCAATTCCTTCAATGCACCTTGGACTTCCTCTCTAAGTATCATTAGCTCTTGATCATATGCTACCTCTTGAAACGGTTGAACATTAACCATTTCCTTTTGGTACAGTGACTCTGGGTATTCCTTCCATCTTTTCTTGATGCTTTCTGCATCATTCAATAATTTGCCCAGAGAATCTTTCCATAATGAAAGTCAAGGCTTGAATTTTTTCTTCAGTTCCCCCAGCTTGAGAAATGCTGACCATATTCTTCCTTTTTGGTTTTCTGATTACAGATCTTTGCACATTTTATTATAATATTTGGCTTTATCTTTTCGAGCTGATCTTTGAAGTTTCCTGCTCAGTTCTTGGACCTCCTCATTTCTTCCATTGCTTTAGCATCTCTACGCTGGAGAACAAGTTTCAGAGTCTCTTCTGACATCCATTTTGACCTTTTCCTTCTTTCTTGTCTTCTTAGTGACTTTTTCCTCCCTTCACGTATGATGTTCTTGATGTCATCCCACAACTCTTCTGGTCTTCGGTCTTTAGTGTTTACTGTATCAAGTCTGTTCTTCAGATGATCTCTAAATTCAGGTGGGATGTATTCGAGATCATATTGTGACTCTCGTGGACTTGTTTTCATTTTCAGTTTGAATTTGCATATGAGTAATTGATGGTCTGTTCCACAGTCTGCCCCTGGCCTTGTTTTCACTGATGATATGGAGCTTTTCCATCGTCTCATTCCACAGATGTAATCAATTTGATTTCTATGTGTTCCATCTGGTGAGCTCCATGTGTATAGTCATCTCGTATGCTGTCTAAAGAAGGTATTTGAAATGAAAAAATCATTGGTTTTGCAGAATTCTATCATGCATTCTCTAGCATCATTTCTATCACCAAGGCCATATTATCCAACTACTAATCCTTTGTCTTTGGCCCCAACCTTTGCATTCCAGTCACCAGTAATGAGCAATACATCTTGATTGCATGTTTGATCAATTTCAGATTGAGAAGTTGGTAGAATTCTGCTATTTCATCCTTACTGGCTTTAGTGGTTGATGCATAAATTTGAATAACAGTGGTATTAACTGGGCTTCCCTGTAGGGGCATGGATATTATACTATCACAGACAGTGTTGTACCTCCTGACTGATCTGGATATGTTCTTTTTGTCATTCCCTGCATAGTAAACCATGTGGTTGTCAGATTCAAAATGGCCAATACCAGTCCATTTCAGCTCACTAATACCTAAGATATCGATGTTGATGCGTTCCATTTCATTTTTGACAACTTCCAATTTACCCAGATTCATACTTCGTTCATTCCATGTTCCGATTTTCAATGGATGTTTACACCTGTTTCTCTTGATTTTGAGTTGTGCCCCATCAGCAAATGAAGGTTGTGTGGGCTTTTCTCCCACTTGCTTAGCTCTATTCACGTCATCATGGTCAGCTCTACTTTGAGGAGGCATCTCTTCCCCAGTCACATTTTGAGTGCGTTCCAACCTGAGGGGCTCATTTTCCGGCACTGTATCTGACAATGTTTCTCTGCTATTCATAAGGTTTTCAGTGACTAAAGATTCGTAATACAGTACCTACTTTTATGTTAAATTAATATCAAGCATGTCATTCATGGTGTCACTTTACTCTTAAAAGTTTCTGAGTGGCAGCTTGATAAACTGTATATCTAAGTACAGCTCAGACACACATCATATGGATTCCTGGTTAATACTTAATGTAGAGTAGAATGCATGATATTGTTACATGTAGAATCAAGGTAAATTACTCATTTTAGCCCTTGAAATACAGTAGACATTTTATCACTGTTATAAACACATCTCAAAAAAATAGCTCTTTGGCCATGTTCTGTGGTTATTAGCATGACTCTGTTCAGCTCAATGTCTCTGAACCTGGTATTTTTCTCATCTGTAGTGCTCAAATAGGAGCCCTGGTGGTGTAGTGGTTAAAGCATTCAATTACTAATCAAAAGGTTGGTGGTTCAAACCCACCAGCTGCTCTGTGGGAGAATGATGTGGCTGTCTGCTTCAGTAAAGATTTACAGCATTAAAAACCCTATGAAACGGTTCTGCTTGGTCCTTACAAGGTTGCTATGAGTCAGAATCGACTTGATGGCAGTTGGGTAGGTTTTGGTTATCAATTGGGGACATTTCTGCCACCCAGGAAACCATTGGCAGTATTTGGTAATGTTTTTAGTTATTAAAACTGAGGAAGGGGTTCTGCTGGCATCTAATGAGAAGAGACCAGCATCTTACCAGCAAGCGTCTTAATAGTTACAGAACAGCCCCCCACAACAAAGTATCATCTGGCCCAAAGTGTCTATAGTGCTGAGGTTGAGAAACGCTGAACTACATGTTCCTTCAGATCTTGCCCTACTTCAAAGGATTGCCATCATTTTTTGGTTATTGCCATAATAAGAAATCAGCAGATACTTGGAATATACATGGCAATGTGATCACAGGGTCTGCTCTTATGGCATACTTGGCAAAGGAGTGATGGTGCAGCACTTAAGTTTCTTTTCATTCTTAATATTATTCAGTGCAGTCCTTTTGTTGCCTGTAAGTCTGTAATTTTTATACACGTATATGGGCTTCTAAAATTTTTTTCCCCTATTGTAATTATTTTTTTAAATGACTGATTCAGTCATTGTTTTAAGGGTAATTCTGTCACTTAAATACATCTTAACTAGGTGAGAACGGTGAGTGAAAAATAATTAGGAAAAAAGCTTTCATGACAGACGTTGGAAAACTGTTAACCAGATATATTTGTGTGTGTGTGCCATTTGAGAGTACTGTATATTAATTTAGTTACAAATCTGTTCAATCTTTTGTTGGTTTTCAGACAAATTGTCTAATTTCTTCCTTTCTAAAAGTAGCATGTCTGTTCCATGCCCCCAAGTACCTTCTTTCTATGTAAACTATATTCAGATCCAAATAGTGTCTTCGGTGTTTGATAATTCTTTTCATGTTTTATGGGGATTTTATTTTAGAATTACTTTATTGCACGAACTACAGTTTTTCTTTACAGTAGTCCGTATTACCTCATATTTCTCACAGTGTTCTCTATTCGGGATTTTTTTCTAAATGTATTGAATGTGTCATCAATTGTGTTACTGTTTTGATTGTCCCCTCATTTCTGATGTTCATCCTTAATTTTGTGGCTTTCTAAACAACATATAACACCTCTTTTTATTGTTGGAATAATAATAGAATTATTTTAAGTATATCTCATAAAATGTTTTTCTTTTTATCTAAAGCTGGGGCTTTTTGGGTGCTTTATTTCAAAATTTCTTTCTTCCCTCTCCTTTTCACAGGTAATTATTTCATTGTAGATGTTACTACTTGGGTCAGTGTTATGATATCAATGACTTACAGTGTGCCATGATGTGTAAACTAACAGATTGAAAGATTAAGGTCCCTGCCCTTTTAAATGAAGCAAACAAGATATTACTGAGCTCCCTTATTTCTGTAAGAATGGATATTGGGGGTCTGTGGGGAGCTGAAATATTGTCTATTTCAGAAAGTTTCAGTATGAGTCATTGAAATCATGACACATCCAGATGATCAAGAGTGGCACCAGTCAGTGCTAAACAAAAATTTATTATTTAAATAAAGTTGACTAAATGGTAAAAGAATATTTCTGTATACTTGGCTTCAGTGCCGCTGAAGGTGGGATTACACACTGTACTATGAATTTACAGAAAAATCTTAGTAAATGCAGCTAAACTAAAATGTAATTTAAAAAACAAAAAGCAAGGGAATATCAATTTCATTTATTTATCCTAATGTCTTATTTAAAATTTGACCTTGTAAAGTATTGAATTTTCTTTGCAAATTAATTTTATATATCAATAGAACTCTACTTAAAGTATATTAAATTCATTTCCTGATACTTCAGTTTTTCTTTTTGGATTCATAAAATGTTACTCTAAGATACAGAAATATTCATAATACCTGCTGGTTTTAAATACTTCTGAATTTTAACATTAATATTCATATTGGTGGTTACTGATACCTTGAGTGGTAGTAGAATTTTTCTCTAATCTATGCAAAATATGAATCTGTCAATTTTTCTTAATAATACAGGATGATGAAAGCAATAACTCGCCTTCACAAAGCTATGGTGCTTCTTGAATATTTCACAAGTAATTCTTGGGTTTGGAATACTGATAATGTCACTATGTTAATGAACCAACTAAACCCTGAAGATAAAAAGGCAAGTGTTTTCTGTTTTATATTAGCAAATAAGCAGCATGCTAATTAGAGAACTATTAGCAGCATGAGAAATAATTGGATCTTTTCTACAGCAATATACAGAAGAAAGTCAGCGATGTATGTATAGTTTCTCATTAAAGTTGCATTTGTAACTGTTGATGAGAACTGAAAGTTGTTTTATCTTAGAATTTGTAGTGGAAGTATTAAAAAGTGGCAAAAGTGTCTTCAAAATTTGACTGAAATGTTGGTTATCTTTCCCTTTAATTATTGGGTTAAAGGACAAATTTGACTTTGGAGGTAGTTTTCCCCAAAACAGTTTTTCTCTGAATTTTGAGAAAACTTCGAAAAATATACTTTATATGCCCTTTACTTTATATCGTTACATATTTCCCTTTGCTAGTTTGGAATTTAAACATGATTAATATGCTTGACTCATAACCAAAAGGTTATAGTGCCTTGGAAGAAAGACCTGGTGATCTGCTGAAAACATCAGCCAGTGAACACAATTCCATTCTGATATATGTGATTCTCCATGAGTCAGTTACTTGGCAACTGCAAGAAAAATGCTTCTTTCCCCTCCCACACATCCCCAAGAAGAATGTGGAGGGGCATTTGACCTCTGACTTCACAAGGGGGAAGGAGAATCAAACTCAACAGTAGCTCAAGGCCAATACCTTGTTGTTGTTGTTGTTAAGTGCCATTGAGTTGGGTCCGACCCATAGCGACCCTGTACAGGGTTTCCAAGGGTGTAAATCTTTACGGGAGTAGAAAGCCTCATCTTTCTCCCTCGGAGCAGCTGGTACTTTCGAACTGCTGACCTTAAGGTTCGCAGCCCGATTCGTAACCACTACGCTACTTGTTGTTAGGCGCCATCAAATCAGCACCTACTCATAGTGACTTATAGCACAATAGAATGAAATATTGCTTGGTCCTGGGCCAACCTCACAATTGTTATCACACTTGAGTCCATTGATGCTGCCACTTTGCCAATCCATCTCGCTGGGGGTC
>NW_006408601.1:2773210-2779092 GCF_000296735.1 Chrysochloris asiatica
GTAAATCTTTACGGGAGTAGAAAGCCTCATCTTTCTCCCGTGGAGCGGCTGGTAGTTTCGAACCGCTGACCTTAAGGTTTGCAGCCCGATTCGTAACCTCTACGCTACCAGAGCTCCTTAAGGCCAATACCTATGAGGTGGAAATCAGACTGCGTCCACCCTCCAACCTTCTTTACCAGTTCTGACAATAACCATCCCTCACATAACACTCATTACTTCTCTTCTGGGCTTGGTAGTTCATTGTAGTAGCCACACAGAACTCAGACAGTAATCACAACTATGGGATTTGTTAGGAGAGTTAACAGCCTACAATTCAGGATCAGAAATGCTCAGAATACAGCGCTTTGGTCAGGAGTGCCCCTTCTCTATTGCGCAGATAGGCACACCTCTCTCTTTTCTTTGGCCTCTGCTCTGCTTGGGCAGTATTGCATAGCTCTTGTAGCATTGTTGAAAAATGCTCCAGTCCTTCATTTGAGTCAGCTTGAGGGCACTCAGCTCTAGCTTGGTGGGTTGACAAACCTAGCTCCCTTAATTAAGTGCCTGGGGTCAACCCATTCTGCAAGCAAGCCTCCTGCCCCAAAGCACTCAGCTTTTTCTCTCGGGTCCAGGAAGCCCACTGCCCTGTGTCGTGCTCTTGGTTCTGCTGCTGCTACTCTTCTGCTCTTCTGGTGTCACAGCTCCCTTTCTCCTTGATCAAGGAGCTTCCCTGGTATCTTGGGGTCCAAAAGACACGCTCGACTCCTGGTTCTTCTTTCTTTATGGTAGTGATATCCCTATTCCTGCTTTTGAGGTGGCTTATTTTAAACCTAGCAAGATCGCAAAACTGTCCAATCTCTACGTTAGAGTTCCACATACCACGTTTGCATGGCCCACCTGTTATTTAAAGTAGTGTAGTGGGTCTTGCTGCACAAGACCTTTTTTAAGTGTTAAAGAGCCAAGATGTCAGCTTGAGGACTAAGGTGCATCTGACCCAAGTCATGGTATTTTCAGTAACCTCATATGCATGCGAAAGCTGAACAGTGAATAAGGAAGACCGTAGAAGAATTGATGCTTTTGAGTTATGGTGTTGGAGAAGAATATTGAATGTGCCATGGGGTAGCAGAAGAACCAACAAATCCATTTTGGAAGAGGTGCAGCCAAAGTGCTCCTTGGAGGCCAGGATGGCCAAACTTTGTCACTCATACTTTGGACATATTGTCAGGAGGGACCAGTCACTAGAGAAGGATATTATGTTTGGTAAGGTGGAAGGTCAGAGAAGGAGAGGAAGACTCAGGTGTAAATGGGTAAATGGGCTCAAGTGTGAAACAACAATTGTGAGGTTGGCCCAGGATCGGGCAGTGTTTTGTTCTGTTGTGCATTGGGTTGCTATGAAGTACTTACTTGATGGTATGCGTGGCAACTGTAGTGAGGTTGGCCCAGGATCGGGCAGTGTTTTGTTCTGCTGTGCATAGGGTCACTATGGGCCGGTACCGACTCGATGGCACCTAACAACAACAACAGCAGCATTGGGTTAAAAGTTGGGCTACTTATTACCGCAAGGTCAGCAGTTTGAATCTTACGAGTCGCTATGTGGGAGAAAGAGGCTTTGTGTTCCCAATAAAGATTTATAGCCTCAGAAACCTTATACAGGGTCACTGTGAGTCAGAACTGACTCCATGACACATTATGGGCACCACCAACCATTTACACATCAGTTCTCCAATCAGGAGTGCATCTTCTCTGTCATACCACAGGCAGTTCGCAGGCACACGTTTCTCAGCCACATAGCTCCTTGGTCTCTGTTATGCTCAAGCATGTATTAGAAGCTCCGTTAGCCTTGTGGATAAATGCCCAAATGCAAGCAGCCTCAGCCCACAGGCACTCAACTCAGCCTCACTCGTCCTTGGGCACAGAAAGCAGCCACTCTGTGCTTCCGCCTCTTGTGGCCTCTGCTGCTGCCATTTTTTAGCAGAGGATCCCATGCCTGCTCATGGATCGCATGTTCCTCTCATGGCTGTCCTCTCTTGATGGTCCTGGGTTCTTCTCTTCTGCATCTGAGAGGGCTCTTTTTTAAACCTTGCAGAATGACAAAACTAACGAATCCCCCTTTAGAGTGTCATACACCCTATTAGGAGTCCTGGTTGTGGCCCTATAGGTTAATGTGCTGAACTGTAAAGCTCACCAGTCACTCCTCAGAAACCCTATACAGGGTTGCTGTGGGTCAGAACCGACTCAACGACACTTAACAACAACAACCTATTAACATTTTGTGGGAGTAACAGAGACCTTGGCTAGAAGGGAAATAGTATGTAAAGTCACTGAACCACACCTTTTTGTATTTTGTTTGATGTTACTATTGAACAGTCTAATTTGTGTTCTTTTGTAGGTTATCTGTTAATCTTTTGTAGGTCATCTGTTAATATTTTCAAATATTTTTATGTTTGGTGTTCTATACTTCTTTTATGAATATATCTTGGTTCATTTTTTAAAATTTGAGCTGCTTGGCTAGAAACTAGATCTGGAGTTTCATTCAGCAGTTCAGGAAAATTTTTAGCCATTGTTTTTTCTCATATTTGTTCTTCACCATTCTCTTGTTTTACAAAATCTACTGTATGTTAGATCACTGTGTTCTCCAGGCTTTTTATCTTAATTTCTTATTTTGCATCTCTGAGCTGAAATCTAGGTAACTTTTCTTTAAGTTCTATGGTTGTTCAGTCTATCAACTGTTGCCTAACCCATCCAATTTGAGTTTCAGTTACTATGTTTTTAATTTTCAAAATTCTAATGACTTTTAAAATCCTACAGACCTTTAAAAAATAACACCTAGAATTTTCTAAAATTTTTTTTTGGAAGCATGTTGTGTTGAGTGCTGTCGAACTGGTTCTGACTCAGAGTGACCCTGTATAGAATTTCCAAGGAGCTGCTAGTGGGTTTGAACCACTGACTTTACAGTTAGCAGTCCATTGCTTAGCACCATAGCAGGACTCCAGTTCTGGAACATTTTTTTTCAGTTAAGTTTCTGATCAGCTAAACTTCTAAAGACTTTACAACATTCGTCTGTCAATTGTTTAAGCTGGGTCATATTCATGGTACCTTGTTTATTTCTTACTGTTCTTTGTTGGTAAACTCATGTTCCTTGAGGATTTTGGTGGGAAACTTTTGAGACCTAGATTGAAGTTACATTTTCCTACTCAAAATTTGCCGTTGTTTCTACCAATAACTTGGTGGTATTAACAGGCTGGGACCACTTAAAAATATTTCACTGTTTTTTGCATGACTTGAGTGAATGTAGTCTGTAAGTAGATTGTACACAGCTGGCTCATTATTACATTCTTAGAGGACATTTGTTTCCATTGCCCCAGTGCCAGATTTCAAACTGATTTAAAATTTTTTCCATTTTAATAACGTTTTATTTAGTTCAGTATTTCTAAAGTATTCCAACATGTAATGTAAATTTTAAGAATTGTAGGCTATTTTACATTTTATTTTTTATACTGAGTCTTCAACATCCAGTGTGCATTTTATATTCTACAGTACATCTCAGTTTGGACCAGTCACATTTCAGATGCCCAAAAAGGTGTTCATTTTTCTGGTGTCAACCATATTGGACTGCACAGATCTAGTCCATTTTATTGGGTTTGCATGACAAAACCCCCAAGTGATTTACATCTCTGTTCACTTCTGTGTGTATTGGGTCGATTTCTTTTTCACTTTTGCTCAGAATATAGCCATTTGGTGTTTATGTTTTTACAGGGTTTTTCTATAAGAATCCTCAATGTGCATGGCCCTGTGGCACTGTGGGTTAATGCGCTGGACTGCAAGCACAAGGCCAGCGGTTCAAACTCACCAGCCACTCCTTTGGAACCCTATACATTATCCTTTTGAGTCAAAACCAACTCGATGGCACTTAACAACAACAGACTATGGCTAGTTTTTCTCACTCCTTGTCGCCTGCAAAACAGAAGGTCTAGGTTAACTGTCGCATTGAAAGACTTGTGGCTTCTATAGATTCTTAACTTAATCCTTCTCTCCCCCACCTCTTCTCTTGCCTCCACATAGTGTACAACTCATGATATGCAAGAAATTACTAGAAAGTAAGCATGCATCTATGTGAAAAAAAAAGACATTATGACCCCTAAAGTGCTCCTCAGGCCCCTTCTCTATCACAAACTTTTCTCTCTCTGTAAGGGTAAGAATTACCTTTCAATCCAACACAATTTTAATTCTAATTTTTTTTTTTAATTCAATTTATTTTAGTTTTCTAAATTAGCTTTTTTTGTCATTGTTTTAAAGAAAAATTGACACTCAAGTTTTTCTATTAATAACATCTTAAAATTATTGAACCAATATTAACTGATAATTATTATTAACGTAAGTTCATATTTTGGAGCCCTGTGTGGCGCTGTGGATTAATGAGCTGGACTGCCACATCAGTTTGAACAGCACAGTTGGTGGTTCAAACTCACTAGCTACTTCTTAGAAAACTTCTTAGGATCGCTATGGGTCAGAACCAACTTGACAGCACTTCATAATAACAACAGCAACAAAGCTCATACTTTATATTTACATCCTTCCATCACTTATCAACATGGTTAAGTTCCAAAGGCCTGATCATTCTGTGAAAATTGGTGTCATATGAAAATATAGTCACATCAGTTCACAAAACAAGGAATGACTACATCATTACACACTGCTGAATTGCACCATTATATAGTTGCCAAACCACTGAGAATCATGGCCCAAATAAGTTGACAACAAACAATAACCATTACAGCCAGCATTATACTTGCTTTGTACCTCCAGTTTGTTACTGCCAGATGTATGTTGTTAATATGAAAAATACTTGGTTGGTAGATTTTTTTTACCATTGTCATACCCACTGCCCTGCTATTCAACTGATTCTGATTCATAGCGACCCTATAAGACAGTATATAGGATTTATGTTGTTTTTAAGTGCTGTTGAATCAGTTCTGACTCACAGCGACCTTGCATATAAACTAATAAGAATTTCGAGACTTTTCACTATTTTTGCAAGTTGTGTATGTAGTAGGAAATGCATATTAAAACCAAGTTGAGAGACGAGTGGCGGGTGCTTCCCTGACCCAACAGCACAGGTGCAGGGGCTCTGGTAGTGGGTGGACACTGTCGCACGGGGGGGGGCGCCTGGTAGACAGACGGCCCTTGGACAAACATAAGACTTTAGCCCCCAACATTGTGGACTTGCTTTTTTAAAGGGTCGAACTGCTGGGGAGTTTTACGCGTTTTGGTCCTGCGCTTAGCTCCCTCTCTGGGATGGTGCCCCGCGCCACTGCGGAGCTTAGAACAAAGGGCCTGAGCAGACCGGTTCGGAGGGCGGGTGGTCACGCCCGGAGAGCCGGCGGGGCCACAGGGACTGGCACAATCCTTCGTGAGGGGTGGGGGGCCTCATTGCCACGGGAGGCGTTGCCTACTTGGATGTAGGGTGGCCCGGGTGCCCACGGCGCAGGGAGACAGAGGCATTTTTTGATGACCTCAGACAGGGACGCCATCAGCCGCCATCTACTAATCCCGCCCTCCACCCCCTCTGCCTAGGCTAGCCCTCTGCCCAAACTCCGAGGCTCAGGCCTGGCCATCAAGGCACAAGCAGAGATACTTTAAGGTAGTTTTTATCACCAGTGACAAGGCAATCCTGCTGTGGCTCTGCGGGTTAAGGGACCAAACTGCAGAGCCTTTTGAGCTGCAAGGTCCGAGGTTCGGGCTCACAAGCTGTTCTTTAGAAATCCAATACTTGTTTTGTTTTTTTCTTTTTGCTCTGCGGGTTAAGGGACCAGACTGCAGAGCCTTTTGAATTGCAAGGTCGGTGGTTCGTGCCCACCAGCTGCTCCTTAGAAACTCTATAACGGGGCTTTTTTTTTTTTTTTTTT
>NW_006408601.1:2786188-2827177 GCF_000296735.1 Chrysochloris asiatica
GGCTACAAAGGCAAGAAGTGACTGGCTTACAAGCTTTCAAGAGGGAACCTAGACCCAGAGGGCCTGGAGGAAGGTAGAATCTCCAGTGAGTAGTATTCAATCTGATTAGGCAGGGCTGATGCAATGAAATGCAGACGGGCCTCCTATGATACAATAGTGAATAATTGTTATCAGGACTGACTGTGAGGGTTGGAAATGTAAAGGTGGACGTTTTATAGCAAGGAGGGGAGTGATTGATTTTTCAGTCTAGGAGCAGAGGTCCATAGGACCATCAAGGGAGAAGAGCAGAGAGTGGGACCCTACCCAGAGAAGCAGTAATGCCTGAAATGGAGCCAGAGATGATGATGTGGAGCTATGGAGCAGCTGGAGACTCTAGACCAAGAGAGGGAGAGCGGCTGTGTGCTGAAGACCTGGGGGTACGGGAGAAGGATTGCATGGCGGGGATTGTAACCATGGCAATGAGATGATATACGATAGAATGACTGTAAAACTAATGTTCTCCCATGTATACACTACCACATAATTCACAATAAATCATTTAAGAAAAAAAACAAAACAAGTTGAGATACCACTGCATCTCCACCAAAGTGACACATTTACAATGAAAATATGCCGTGTTGGGGAAGAGGTGGATTCAAAGGAGCTCATATGACTACTTTAGGAAACTAATATCTTAATGTAAAGGAAGATACTAAACTAAAGAAAATGAGCTCAGCTAAATAGAACCTAGTTTATCTCATCAACATACTGTTCAATGAAAGAAATCAGGCAAAAATAATATTACATGATGCCATCTGTGTAACATAATTATATGTAATATGAGGGGGCTTAAGTTTGTGGAATTTTTCCACAGTATTTTAAGTGGTTTTGCAAGGTTGCGATTCAAACCCACCAGCAGTTCTTGGAAACGCTACATAGGATTTCTGAGTTGGATGGTATTTAACAGCAGCAGCACATATATCCTATAAGGAGTCCTGGTGGCATGTGACTGCTAATCAGAAGCTTGGTGGTTTAAGCCCACTAGCTGCTCCTTACAAGAAAGATATAACAGTCCGCTTCTGTAAAGATTGTAGCCTTAGAAACCCTGTGGTCAGTTCTGCCCTGTCCTGTAGAGTCCACTCTGAGCCTGAGTCGACTCAACACCAGTGGGTTGTTTGTTTGGTTTATATGTTCAATATTGGTTTCATTGGGATGTTTTTATTTTTTTAAATTTTTTGTTGTTATAGTAGTTTACTCTAGAGAGTACAGCATCCTTCCTTCAAGGTAATTCAACCTTTTATTGTCTTATGCAAGGTGTAACATCTGTCTGCTATTGTCACACATTTAATTATATGCATATATATATATATATATATATTATCTTACAAGTGTTTATTATTAGTCTGTGCTGTCAGTTCTTCACTTACATTTGCCAGCCTATTTGTCCCTTTTAGTATTACTCTATTGTATTTTCCTGTCTTTCCAAACTTGAGTCTGGGATCATTTTTCTTTTGCCTGAGGAGTACCATTTATGGGGGTCATCTGCTGGTGTCAGGTGTCTCTGTTTTTGTTCTTCTGGCAATAGCTTAATTTTTAAAGGTTATTTTTACCAATATAGAATTCTAAGCTGTTATTTTCTTTGAGCTCTTGGAAGACCTCTTTACATTTTCCTCTTTCAGCAATTTTACTATCATATGCCTAGATGTCTGTTTTCAATTTGTGGGGCCTAATGTGTCATTTAAGGAGCTCTGGTAGCGTAGTGGTTACGAATCGGGCTGCGAACCTTAAGGCCAGCAGTTCGAAACTACCAGCCGCTCCGCGGGAGAAAGATGAGGCGTTCTGCTCCCGTAAAGATTTCCAGCCTCGGAAACCCTGTACAGGGTTGCTATGGGTCGGAACCGACTTGACGGCACTTAACAACAACAACGATGTGTCATTTTGTAAATTTTTCAGCCATTGTCTTAGATATTGCTTATATCCCATTCTCTTTCACTTTTTCTCTGGAAATTCAATTACTCCGAGGTATGAACTTCTCATAATAATTTCTAAGTTAATTAAAACTTCCAATTTAGTGGGTGTTACTAGATTTTCATACTTGGAATGATTTACTTAATTGTATCAATTTTTGTTTGCTCTTTTCTGTTATGTGATAGTATATAGTGAATAATTGCCTTGTCACCTAACAGTAATTCTTCTGATCGAGAGCTGAGGAGCTCTGAGTAGTATCTAGCCCTCTTACTTTGCTATAAGTAGCACTTCTGTAAAGCTCTCTTTTCTTTATCTACTCTTGCTCATATGGTCTGGTCACTCACTGCTCAGTTTTCATAACACATCTTTTCACATCAAAATTGTTCTTAGGAAAATTAATCTGTATGTTAAATAGAACATACTGAAGAAAGGTGAGACTGTAGACAGAAAGGAACTAGAGATGAATAAAATGGTGAGGAGCAATGAGACTATTTGGGTAATGGGATTTTACCTTTTTTAAAATAAAATAGTGCAGGTTTCTTTCTCACATATCACACACTCATCTTCAAATGTTGATGAGTTTTCAGATTATCTTCTCAAATATTCCTTTATTTAACAGAAGGTATGAAATAGGAATAAGAATATTCTTATGACTAGCATTAAGATTTCAAAAGTTAATGTCATCTTTAAACATTTTGCAATCATGTCTTCTATAATTGGCCCATAGGAAAAATAGAAACTTCTGTTATGATAAAAATTATTTAGAAAAGTAACGGACAATTTTTTGTGAATGTAGACATTTAATATTGATGTACGGCAATTACACTGGGCAGAATATATAGAGAATTACTGTATGGGAACTAAGAAATATGTGTTGAATGAAGAAATGTCTGGACTCCCTGCAGCTAGAAAACATCTGAACAAGTAAGTTGTTCATGGACTCATTTTCTTCTTATCTTGCTGTGAAGTATAAAATAACTTTTTTAAAAATAATTTGGTGTGGTGATTGAAAGCTTCATCAAATATACCATTTTTAGCATGAAGTTCATAGGAACTTATCTTTTAAACTCACTGTATCCTTATATTTTTACTGCAGGTAATTTATCTAGTTTGTTTTTTTGTGTTTTTTTTTTACCACATTCAGATATATTTTTGGAAGAGGAGGAGAGGTAACAATATATCATTCATTGTAGAATTCTAATTTTGTGTATAAAAGTTACTATTCTTTTAATTTCTTTATAAAAGAAATTGTGCATTCTGATTATTGAAAAATCAATAAATCCATTATTTAGAATAGCTCCATTGGATAAGTGGACTCCTGGTGTGGTACTGTGGGATCAGCACTGGACTGCGAACACAGACTCAGCAGTTCAAACCCACCAGCTACTCTTTGGAAACCCTCTATAGGGTTTTTGTGAGTCAGAATCGACTTGATGGCACTTAACAACAATCCAATAAGCACTGGACTGTGAACCACAAGCCCTTTGGGTCTATCCTGCCAGCAGCTCTACAGGAGAAAGTAGAGGCATCTTGCACTCATAAAGATTTTTTTTTTCCATGAAGATTTAAAGCCTTGAAAATCCTATACAGGACCTGTATGAGTTGGAACTGACTCAATGGCTCTCAACAAAAAGCTAACTTTAATAGTAGTCTCTCTTTTGTGTGCAGTGGTGGTGGTAGTGGTTATGTGCCGTGGAGTCGATTCTGACTTAGCGACCCTGTATAGGGTTTCTAAAGCTATAAATCTTCATGGGAGCAGAAAGCCTGATGTTTCTCCTGCAGAACCACTGGTAGTTTTAAACTGCTGATTGTGAGATTAACAGCCCAACTCATACCCACTATGCTACCAGAGCTCCTTCTGACGTGTATAGTGTTTTTAATTCAGTTTACTTTTGCATTATTATCTTCTTTCCCATATTACATAATTCCTTGAGAATTTGCAGGGAAGCCAGTTTTACAGAAGAGGAAACTGAGGTTTAAGGAAGTTAACATTTTCTATGTGGTATCATAATAAGTGGCAATGTAGGTTAGAATACTGACTTTTTTACTCCCAATTCAAAGCTGTTTTTTCTATATTTATTGTTTGTATAGTATAGTCTTGCATTGCCTGCTAAAGTTAATGGAATTTATGAAACATTATTGTGTATCTTGAAAGTTTACAAGCCTTTAAACACCGTCAAAAATGTTTTAAAATATGAGCAAAGCACATTGTGTTACTTTGAGAAGAGGAAGGTACTGCTTTATAGAGGTAATGCTATGTTTCATTCTTGGATGAGGATTTGTCCAGTTGGACTTTGATTATGTCACTGTCTGCTAAAGGAGTATTTCACTTGTCTGATAGCTTTTGAGAAGCTAAATATGCAAAAAATGTTGTACTGTACTTTGTGTTAAGATGTATATAAAAAAACAAACTTCATATTAGATAGGAAGCCCCAGAATTTCAAGGACATCTGTTTTTACCTACAGGATACATGATGCTTATCACAATACTCCAACACTCATTTGTTAGTGTGTCCCACTGTGTAGACTTGTGTGTTGCTGTGATGCTGAAAGCTATGCCACTGGGATTTTAACTATTAGCAGGGTCACCCAGGGTGGACAGGTTTCAGCTGAGCTTACAGACAAAGACAATTTAGAAAGAAGGAGAGACAGACTTCTGAATGTTTAGCCACTGAAAACCTTATGAATAGCGGTGGAACACTGTCAGATAACACCAGAACACTGAATATTGAAACATTATGTTGTTGTTGATAGGTACCATCAAGCAGGTACTGACTAGGTACAACAGAATGAAACACTGCCCAGCCGTAGGCCAGCCTCACAATTGTTGCCACGCTTGAGCCCATTGATGCTAGCACTTTGCCAATCCATCTCACTCGTGGTCTTGCTCTTTTTCTCTGACCCTCCACCTTACCAAACATGATATCCTTCTCCAGTCACTTGTCACTCCTGACAATATGTCCGAAGTATGAGAGACGAAGTTTGGCCATCCTGGCCTCCAAGGAGCACTCTGGCTACATTTCTTCCAACACAGATCTGTTTGTTCTTTTGGCAGTCTCCATAGTACTTTCAATATATTCTCCTCCAACACCATAACTCAAAAGCATCAATTCTTGTATGATCTTCTTTATTCACTGTCCAGCTTTTGCATGCGTATGAAGGTATTGATAATACCATGGCTTGAGTCTGGTGCACCTTAGTCCTCAAGCTGACACCTTTGCTCTTCAACACTTTACAAAAGTCTTAGGCAGCAGATATGCCTAATGCAATATGTTGTTTGTTTTCTTGACTGCTGCTTCCATGAGGGTTGATAGTTGTTGATCCAAGAAGAATGAAGTCCTTGACAACTTCAATCTTTTTCCATTGATAAGAATGTTGTTTATTGTTCCAGTGGTGAGAATTTTTTTTCCCTTTACATTGAGATGCAGTCCATACCGAAGGCTGTGCTCTTTGATCTTCATCAGTAAGTATTTTTAGTCTTCTTCACTTTCAGCCAGCAGGGTTGTATCATCTGCATATCTCAGGTTGCTAATGCCAAGTTTTTCTTCATGTAACCCAGCTTCTCAGATTATTTGCTCAGCATACAGGTTGAATAAGTATGGTGAAAGAATACAACCTTGTTGCACACCTTTCGTAATTTTAAACCATTCAGTGTTCCCATGTTCTGTTCGAACAACTGCCTCTTGGTCCATGTACAGATTCCTCATGAGCACAATTAAATGTTCCGAAATACTGATACTACGCAATGTTGTCTATAGCTTGTCATGATCCACACAATTGAAAGCTTTGTGTAGTCAGTAAAGCACAGGTAAACATATGTCTGATACTCTCTGATTTCAGCCAAGATCCATCAGACATTAGCAGTGATATCCCTCATTCCACATCCTCTTTGAATCCGACTTGAATCTCTGGACATTCTCTGTCAATGTATGCCTGGAGCTGCTTATGTATTACCTTTAAATAAAACTACTCACATGGGCTATCAAAGAGGTTGTCCGATGATATCCACCTGTCTCTGGAATGTGCACAAATACGGATCTCTTCCAATCAGTCGGCCAGATAGTTATCTTCCAAATTTCTTGGCAGAGATGAGTGAGTGCCTCTAGTGCCACCTCACTGTCTTGAAAGATTTCAGTTTTGATTCCATCAATTCCAGGTGCCTTGTTCTCTGCCAGTTCCTTCAGTGCACTTTACTTAGACTTCTTCCTTCAGTATCATTGGCTCTTGATCATATGCTACCTCTTGAAATGGTTGAACATCAACCATTTTCTTTTGGTACAGTGATTCTGTGTATTCCTTCCATCTTCTTTTGATGCTTTCTGCATCATTCCATTATTTTCCCAGAGAATCCTTCAATAACAAAAGTCGAGTCTTGAATTTTTTTCTTCAGTTCCTCCAGCTTGAGAAATGCTGAGCATGTTCTTTCCTTTTGGTTTTCTGACTCCTTATCTTTGCACATTTTGTTGTAATATTTGACCTTGTCTTCTCAAGCTGACCTTTGAAATTTTCTTGTTCAGCTCTTGGACCTTCTCATTTCTTCCATTTGCTTTAGCATCTCTATGCTGAATAGCAAGTTTCAGTGTCTCGTCTGACATTCATTTTGGTCTATTCCTTCTTGTCTTCTTACTGACGTTTTGCTTTCTTCATGTATTATATTCTTGTTGTCATACCACAACTCTTCTGGTCTTCGGTCTTTAGTGTTTAATGTTATCAAATCTGTTCTTCAGATGATTTCCAAGTTCAGGTGGGATATATTCAAGGTCATATTTTGGCTCTCATGGACTTGTTTTTATTTTCTTAAGCTTCAGTCTGAATTGCATATGAGCAATTGATGGTCTCTTTCATAGTCTGCCCCTTGCCTTACTTTGGCTGATGATACGGAGGTTTTCCACTGTCTCTTTCCACAGATGTAGTCAATTTGATTTCTGTGTATTCCATCTGGTGAGGTCCATGTGTATAATTGTCTCCTTTGCTTTCTAAAGAAGATATTTGAAATGAACAAATCATTGGTTTTGCAGAATTCTATAATGCAATCTCCAGCATCATTTCTATCACCAAGGCCATATTTTCCAGCTACTAATCCTTCCTCTTCATTTCCAACCTTTGCATTCCAATCACCAGTAATGATTAATACATCTTGAATGCATCTTTGATCAATTTCAGATTAAAGAAGTTGGTAGAATTCTTCTATTTCATCCTCATTGGCTTTAGTGCTTGGTATGTAATTTGAATAATAGTGGTATTAGCTGGTCTTTCCTTTAGGCACATGGATATTATCCCATTACAGACTGCATTGTACATCATGACTGATCTTGATATGTTCTTTTTGATGATGAATGCAACACCATTCCTCTTTAATTTGGCATTCCTGGCATAGTAAATCATGTCGTTGTCAGACTTAAAATTTATGGCCAATACCAGTCCATTTCAGCTCACTAATAGCTAAGATATTGATGTTTATGCATTCCAATTCATTTTTGACCATTTCCAATTTTTCCAGATTCCTACTTCATACGTGCCATCTTCCTATTATTAATGGATGTTTACAGCTATTTCTCTTCATTTTGAGTTGTGCCACATTAGTAAATGAAGGTCCTGAGGGCTTTACACCCAAGGACTTTACTCCATTCCCGTCATCACAGTCAGCTCTTCCCCAGTCGCATTTTGAGTGCCTTCCAACCTGAGGGGCTCATTTATCAGCACTATATCTGACAGTTGTTCTCTGCCATTCATAAGGTTTTCAGTGACTAAATATTTGGAAGTAGTTCGTCTCTCCTTCTTCCTTGTCTGTCTTTGTCTGGACACTCATCTGAAATCTGTCCACCGTGAGCCTGCTGGTATTTAAAATACTTGTTGCATAGCTTCCAGAATAACAGCAACTCACAAGCCACCACAGTACAATAAACTGACAGACAAGTGGTGGTGAAACATAGCAGCAGAATATTGTCATATCTAGTGCTTGAAGATGAGCCCCTCAGTTTGGGCTCAAAATGCTTGTTGGGAAAGAACAGCCTCTTCAAAGTAGAGTTGTCCATGATGACATAAATGAAATAAAGCTTTCAGCGCAATTCAAAATAAGAAGCAGAGTCAGAACATGGAATGTATGAAGTGTGAAACTAGGCAAATTGGAAGTTGTCTGAAATGATATGGAACCCCTAAAGATTGATATTCTAGGCATTAGTAAGCTGAAATGAACTTGACCATTTTGAAACTGAAAATCATACCGTTTACTATGCCAGGAATGACAAATTCAAGTGGAATGGTATCACATTCATTATCAAAAAGAATGTTTCAAGATGTGTCTTGAAGTATAATGCTGTCTGTGATAGGATAATATCCATATACCTACAAGGAAGACAAATTAATAGCACTATTTAAATTTATACACCAACCACTAAAGCCAGTGAGGATAAAATGGAAGAATTCTGTCAACCTCCTCAATCTGTAATTGATCAAACATGCAATCGAAATGCATTAATCATTAATGGTGCTTGGAATGCAAAGGTTGGAAACAAAGAAGAAGGATCAGTAGTTGGAAAATATGGCCTTGGTGATAGAAATGATGCTAGAGATCACATGATAGAATTTTGTAAAACCAATGACTTACTCTTTACAAATAACGCTTTTCAACAACATAAAGATGACTGTGCACATGGACTTCACCAGTCCATGTGTATTTGTGAAATACACAAATATCAAGTTAACTACATCTGTGGAAAGAGACAGTAGAAAAGCTCAATATCATCAGTCAAAACAAGGCCATAGGCTGACTGTGGAACAGACCATTAAAACAAGTCCATGAGTGCCAAAATATGTCCTAGAACATATCCCACCTGAATTTAGAGACCATTCTTAAGAACAGTTTTGATGAATTAGACGCTAACGAGCGAAGAAGACTAGAAGAGTTATGGGATGACATTAAGAACATATAAGAAGAAAGCAAAAGGTTATTAAAAAGACTGGAAAGGAAGAAAAGACCAAAATGGATGTCAGAAGAAACTCTGAAACTTGTTCTCCAGCGTAGAAATGCTAAAGCAAATGGAAGAAACGATGACGTTAAAGTTGCTGAACAGAAAATTTTAAAGGGCAGCTTGAGAAGACAAAGTCAAGTATTATAATTAAATATACAAAGATCTAGAGTTAGGTAACCCAAAGGTAAGAATATGTGCAGAATTTCTCAAGCTTAAAGAACTGCAGAAAAAATTGAAGCCTTGACTAAAATATTGAAGGAGGAATCTATGGGCAAATTATTGAATGATGCAGAAAGCATCAAAAGAAGATGACAGAAATACAGAGTCACTTTACCAAAAAGAAATGGTACATGTTCAGCCGTTCCAAGAGGTAGCATATGGTCAAGAGCCAATGGCACTGAAGGAAGCAATCCAAGCTGCATTGAACGCATTGGCAAAGATGAAGGGTCCAGGAACTTATAGAATACAAATTGGAATCTTTTAACAAACTGATGCAGCACTAGATGAAGGGTCCAGGAACTTATAGAATACAAATTGGAATCTTTTAACAAACTGATGCAGCACTAGAGGTACTCACTCATCTATGCCAAGAAATTTGGAAGACGGCTACTTGGCCAATTAATTTTAAGAGATTCATATTTATGACCTTTCCTAAGAGAGGTAACCCAGCGGAATTTGAATATCATTAATATCACATACAATTAAAATTTTTCTGACGATAATTTAAAAATGGCTGTAAATGTCAGATTGATTTTGGCTGAAAGCAGAGAATACCAGAAGGATGTTTGCCTGTGCTTTACTGACAATGCAGAGGTGTTAAACTGTGTGGATCATGGCAAGCTATGGATAACATTTCGAAGAATGGTTTATTCCATAACACCTAATTGTGCTCATGAGGAACCTGTACATAGACCAAGAGGCAGTTTTTCGAACAGAAGAGGGGACCACTGAATGGTTTAAAATCCGGAGTCATGTACTTTTTCAGTCTGTATGCAGAACAGATAATCTGAAAAAGTGAATTATATGAACAAGAACATGGCATTGGGATTGGAGGAAGACTCATTAACAACCTGTGGTATGCAGATGATACACCCTTGCTTGCTGAAAGTGAAGAGGACTTAAAATGCTTACTGATGAAGATCAAACACCACAACCTTCAGTGTGGGTTACAACTGGTATAAGTTGTCAAAGACTTCATTTTGTTTGGAACCACTATTAACACTCATGGAAGCAGCAGTCAAGAAGTCAGATGACATATTGCATTAGGCAAAGATGTCAGTTTGATAACTAAGGTACGCTTGACCCAAGCCACAGTATTTCCAATAACCTCATATGCATGTCAAAGTTGGACAATGAATAAAGATGACTGTAGAATTGATGCATTTGAGTTACGGTGTTAGAGGAGAATATTAAAAGTGCCATGGACCACCAAAAGAACAAGCAAATCTGTGTTGGAAGAAGTACAGCCAGAATATTCCTTAGAAGTTAGGATGGCCAGACTTGGTCTCTCATACTTTGCACATGTTGTCAGGAGGGACCGGTTCTTAAAGAAGGACAACAACATCATGTTTGATAAATTGAAGGGTCAGCAAAAAAGAGAAAGACATCCAGTGAGATGGATCAGCACAGTGGCAGCAGCAACGGGCTCAAGCATAACAACAATTGTGAGACCACAGTACAGTGTTTACTTCTGTTGTGCATAGGGTCACTGTGGGTCGAAACCGGCTACAGAATCACCTGAGAACAAGAAGAGTCACAGAACTGGGTATACAAAAGCAACCATAAACTCACTGCTATCTAGTTGATTATAATTCATAGCTACCTTATAGGACAGAGTGGAATTGCTCCTTTGGGTTCCCAGAATTATAAATCTTTATGGGAGAAGACAGGCTCATCTTTCCTCCATGGGACAGCTGGTAGGTGTGAACTGCTAACTTTACAGTTAGTAACCCAACACTTAATCTACTGCATCACCAGAGCTTCTTGGGCATACAAAGGAGGTTCATTAATACGTTGAGTGAATTAATTTACACCCCAAATATACTATTATGAAAGACTAGGAATTTCATTGTTAATCTAGGTAATGTGTAATCAGATTTGTCTGGTTTTGCCAATGTATAACTTAGGGAATTTTAGCTTAATTTTCAAATAAGATTAAAATTTATATAGATTTGAACTCGATTAGATTAAAAATTTAGCATTAATTAGCTGCCATACAACAATATAATTTTCTAGAAAATAATTGTTTGATGTGTCTTTATTTGCTTTCCAGGTTGAGGAATATACGTTATGGTTTCAATACTATACTTGTGATCCTGATCTGGCGCATTTTTATTGCAAGATCACAGATGGCAAGAAACATCTGGTACTTTGTTGTTAGTCTGTGTTACAAGTTTTTGTCATACTTCCGAGCATCCAGCACTATGAGATACTGAAGAAAATAATTTAGCATTAGAACATCTATGCATATGGTGGTCTAAATGCGCAAAATGTAAAATGTACTTAAGTCATGTCACCTTTTGTCAAGACATTAAACCATTCTTAGATCAAATGTGGAGTAAATTATGGTACATTTTATGTAACATTTAAATGTTTATGATCATAAAATCCTAGTGAACACACTGTGGTATGCCAGCCCAAATCTGTATTAGCCACCAATACCGTAACTTTTAACATTTTGATCCCTGGGAGACCGGGGTGGGATGAGGGTAGAAGTGGGAAAACAGGAACATTGACCAGTATAACTGTGCAATTCTGGAACAATTAATTAAAATATGCCTTAAACATATAGTGAATTTCTAATTCTAATATTCTTTGCAGTGGAAAGCATCTATTTGGACAGGAATACTAGAATACTAGTTAAGTTGGAAGATACTTGATTCTTCAATTATTATTATTATTTTTTTAATAAACTGAAATGGGTTTTAGTTTTGTTAAAATTATGTCTAAACTATTTCTGTATCATCCTGTTATTGAGTAGTCTCAGAAATGAAAGACATGTTCTCAATTTTTTTTTCCCTGATTAAGGGTCTGATGCAGATTATTTTTTATAAGCAATCCGTTGCTTTCATAATCAGAAAGGCTATATAGTCTTAAAACCATACTGGATATAAACATATTTGAGAATCCATAGCAACAGAAACAATGTGTTTTTTGAAGGAATGTGAGAGCACATTTAACAAAACTATAATATTTTTAAATGATAGAAATTTTTCTGGTCCATATTATGATCAAATGAAAATCAATCCTGTGAGATTTTGTTCATGCTTTGCAGCTGGAGGATTTCTTGAGCTTTTGTTTGAGTGGCAGGAAGGGATTTACCATACCTTTGCTCACTGTTCTTTATGAATTTTGTTCATAGGACTTTACAAAGACTTGTAATGTCTTTCCAGTAAAAATTGAAAATGCATTACGATGGAAGAATATATTTGCAGGTAGTAGTAACATTAATAAAATGCTCTCACATGTGTCTAAACACATACTGATTTTTGATCTTGAAAGCTGAATTCTTTCAAGAAGAATAAAATGTGTATAAAATTAAAGACTTTATTTACATGCCACATAAAGTTAGCAAACTTTTGGATGGATTTGAAGATACCATCTATTTTTTTCTGCATGTGGTTTTAGCTTTAGAAAGAAATTCATTATAAAAATTAACAACAAGAAAATGGATGTATATTTTAATGAAACGTTATAATTCCCTTTAAATCGTAATTGTTAATTCTACTCATTGTTTTATCCTACATTTGGTTTAACAAATTATTCAGCATACTATTGTTCTAATTAAACTGATCAAGTTGTGCTATATTGAAATCAGCAGCAGTATATCTTGAATATATTTAAACAACACAAAAATATAAGTTCACAACACAAAAAATTACATAGAATTTTACATCTGAATTTTCTTTGTCAATCTAAATGCAGTGTATAAAAAGTTTATTTTGTTACTGTGAAAAAACAAAATGTAAAGGAAATTACCTTCTTGCAAGTATATGATCTTGAAAAGGAAAAATGCTTCCATGTTGAAGCCAGATTTTCTGTAGTAACTTTTAAACATTTTAAAAGAATATGTGTGTGTGTTTGTGTATATATACACACATATTCTTTGAAATGATACTGAAGTCTCTGGTCTAGGACCATACCTTGTATAAGGTGTGAGAGACTATGAGAATGTTTAAAAATGGAATAAATGATGATGCCTTTGATTTAAAATAGCCCATATAGTTAAGCACAGACACTCTACACACTGATTCCTCCATCTCTCCAAATATATTTCCATAATGTGTTGAAAATATGCTCATATTTGTATGTTTTTTATACCTCTGCCAAATATTCCTAGAATCAATTGAGTTGTCTTTGTATCTTGCAGAAGAATCAGGTACAACTTTGGTAGGTTTGTGAAGTGTTTAGGGGTATAGGTCTTCTGAACTGTATTATTATTATATTCTAATTTTTTTTGAGAAATGCCAACTGGGAAGATGCTGAGGCCACTACATTGATTTTGTATATGCTTGTTTGTTTATTCTGTTGTCAAAAGAAAGCTAATGAGTACATAACTATCATTCTAGAACTTAAAGTTCTAAAACTATTATAAAGAATATAGACTGTTGGTCCTAACTCATTTGTTAAAGCTATATTCTAAAACGTTGAGCGTTTTCCCTCCCTTCATTATTAACTCTTATAATTCTGGCATATGCATCTGTCATTGTGCGGTCATTGTGACTACATTTAACTTGGACTTGGCACCATTAATATGTCCTGAAACTCAATACAGAGAAGGACGGCAATGTGCTCTTTGACTTTAAGGATGGTATAAAATGAACAGTTTTTGAATATGTGTAATAAAACTTGGAAGCAGGGAGGAAAAAGTCTTATTTCTCCCTGTTTTGTGTTTTGTCTGCAGGAACTGGTTTGGGAGTTTTGTTTGTTTTAAATGTAAATTGATAATCTTTTATAAGAATTAAATAGAAGTATTATTGGGTGCCTTTGTTTGTAAACCAAAAAGGAATAAATGAATCCCTATATTTCCATTATAGTATTTATTGTATTTTTACATTCTAAAAATTATCTTTGCAATAATGTGGGTAAGATTACAGGAAGTAGTTTTCACGTATACTTCTTGCCTTTTTTAGGAGTATTCTTTCATTCTTATGCCCTAACTTTATTTAATTCTAACTCATTAAAATGGTCTTTTAGGGGACGTGTATAGGCAGGATGAGCACTTTCTGTATGAACTGGAATGAGGGTAGTTACGTTCGCTAGAAGCAGCACCAGAAGGCTGCCAGGGTGCCATTAGGCTTCAGCTGCTCTCCACACTGAAAGGGGCTGCATTTATTTGTAGGCACATTGGAAATAATTTATCTGCCTGTTGTATAAGGATTCATTCATGGAAGATAGTGATGAACTGAATCATTTTTGGGAAAAAAATGATTTTTTTTTGGAAAAAAATTATTTTGGGGAAAAGAAATACCAAACGTTAGGTTGGGGTGTGAGCATGCACTTCCTTGGTGAATCCAAACCCTGACTTGAAACCATTAGAACTGACTTGGACTCTGCTAATAAAGTTCTTGCTCTGTTTTACAAAAACTCTAACCTTTGCATGACTAGGGAAAATAGCTGTGTACAGCTGCATAACTTGATGTAGAAATGAATTAACTAAACGAATAGTCTGCATGATAAAAGAAACATGAAATGTTTTCTTATTGAATTAATATTGTGTCTTAAAGCAAGAAGACCCCCCAACAAGATGGACTGGCCAAGTGGCACCATCGATAGACTCAAGTGTGGCAAAAGTAGTGAGGTTGGCCCAGGATCAGGCAGTGTTTCATTCTGCTGTGCTGCATAAGGTCGCTATGGGTCGGTACCGACTTGATGGCACCTAACAACAACAATGATAGAATATTTAAGAAGGTTTCAAAAAAGTCTGTGGAAAATGCAATGAAAAGACAATGAAATTTTCATTAACTTTTTGGTGCCCCTCAGGTATCTTTTTTTATGGTACAGAGCCTTCAACAAAGCATTTTTTTTTTTTTTTAACCTGATAGGTAAGTGTTATGTAAAATTGACCAAGAATTCCTTTGATTATTATTATTAAGGAAAAATTTGAGTAGCATTAAGTTCATTGTGTTCCTTTACAAGTTGATGGCTATAAAATATATAAAATACTTTTTAAAAAAACTTCAAAGTAATGAGTTTAATGTCTAAGAGTATATGTAGAATAACTGTCCTCTTTGGGAGAAGAGAAGGACAGCTTTCATAGACAATACCTGTAATTATGCACAAGGGGAAGAGAGGCAACCAAGGTGTTTTTAAAATTTATAAAATATACCTAGTTATTCTCTTGGAAATATTTATCTTATGTTTCTCTCCTAGATGTTTAATTTATCGTTCTTTTTACTAGCTACATGAAGTTGAATTTTGTGCTCTTCAAAGATGCTTTGGAGGCAGAATTCTTTCATTATCTGCTCTTGTACAGAAAATCTAATTCTCTCTCTCTCTTACATAAATCTCTAGAGAGCTTTCTGTCAAGTGTAACCAAAATTAACTAAAAAGATTTTACTAGGTTGAACAATAGAAAAATGCTAGTATTTGAAAGACTAACCTTATAAAGATGGTATCTTGTGATTCAACTTAGTGTTTACAGAAATTTAATATATATATTTATATTTTAATTAAACATTTGAACCTAAACATACAGATAGATGGGGGAGATTGTATATTTGTTTTGTTAGGTGCCATTGAGTCGGTTCCAATTCATGGCAACCCCATGTACAACTGAACAAAACACTGTCTGATCTTTGACCATCCTTACAGTCAGTTCCTATGTGTTGCAACCACTGTTACAGTCCATCTGGTGAGAGTCTTCCTCTTTTTCGTTGACTCTCTACCAAGCATGATGTCCTTCTCCAGGGACTGGTCCCTCCTGATAATGTGTCTGAAGTACAAGAGACAAAGTCTCACCATCCTTATTTCCAAAGACATGCTGGCTGTGTTTCAAGACAGATTTTTTTTTATTGTTCTTCTGTTGTTCTTCTTGCAGTTCATGATATATACAACATTCTTCACCAACATTCACATGCAGCAATTTTGCTTCAATCCTTGATATTCATTGTCCACCTTTCACCGACATATAAGGTGACTGATAATGCACTGGCTTGGGTCATTCATGTCTTAGTCCTCAGAGTGCTATCTTTGCTCTTAAACACTTTAAAGATGTATTTTTCAGGTTTGCCTCATGCAATACATCATTTGATTTCTTGACTGCTGTTTTAGTGGACATTGAGCATTCATACAAAATGAAATCCTTGATGCCAGTCATTTCTGTTTATCGTGATGTTTCTTATTGGTCTATTGAGGTTTTTAATGTTTGTTTTTTTTTTTATGCTGTATTTCATACTGAAGGCTTTAATCTTTGTTCTTGATCCAAAAGTGCTTCAAGTCTTCGCTATCAGCAGGCAAGGTTTCATCATCGGTATATTGCAGCTTAGTAATGATTCTTTATCCAGTCCCAGTCTTCATATGGTCTAGTTTCTCAGATTATGTATTCCACATACATAATGTGGATAAGTATGGTGAAAGTATACAACCAGATTCACAGCTTTCCTAATTTTAAAACACAGTATCTCCTTGTTCTGCTTGAACAACTGTCTCTTACTATTTAATAATTTTATGCTAGCTAAAACACATACTGTGTGACAGGAACTTACATGTATTAACTCATTTACTCCTTGCAACAACTCTGTCCATGTTTTATAGATGTGGTAACTAAGGCATATGAGGTGCCAAGATATGAACTCAACTAGTCTAGCTCCCAAACCCGCGTACTTGTTCACTGAACTTCGCCTTTCACTATAGGAACACAAATGTTTCTTGATATTCAGACAGGTCCACTGACAGTTGTACAAAACAGACTTTATTTCTAATGTGGCATTTATTCATTCAGAAAATTCTGAGTGCCTATTCGTGGCTAGTGATCTACATTTTATTTGATTGTAATTATCTGTGATCCTATCTGCATCATATAACAGACTGCAACACTAAGCTCAGTGGCCTGACCTCAGTCAAATGACACACTGCCTACAGTTTAGAGATTTATGATTCTATGTAGATACATATTGATAGCAGGTAAGTTTAATATATAATGACAGATAATGAACAAGATACCAAAGCATTGAGGAGCAATTTATTGCATATTGTTTCAGGGAATAACTCCTATAAACTAAAATTTGAATTGTTTAAATGGTTTATGGTTTAAAGTCTGATGGGGAACAACGGTAGGATAAGGAAGCATTCCAGCCCCAGGGAAGAGCATATGCAAAGACCAACTATGGAAAGCACTGAGAAACTTACAGGTGATAAGGTGACTAAGGAAGAAGTTGTGGACCAATTGGGGAAGCATGCCTGGAATTCATTATAGACTGTGAAATACATGTCAACAAATTTAGGTGTTACTAGCCAAAAGTGCATCCCAATTTCTACTAAAATACACTGGACTTTAAAAGAGCTTGTCTATTATTACATTCCTTTTTTGGAAAGAAATCAGTTTAAGAGGAAAGAGTTACTGGTATAATGGCACTAAATCTTTGAGAATGCAAACCACACCTGTGTTTAAGCAACCAGTCTCTGTTTTTTGGTTGTCTATGATTCTCAAAGTACAATTCCCAGACCAGCAGAAGCAACATAACTTGGGAACTTATTAGAAATGTAAATTCCCTGTGCCCATTTTAGACCTCCAAAAACTTGGGGGAAGAGCCCAAAGACCTTTTTTTAAGGCCTTCAGATGATTTTGATGCACACTGAAGTTCGAGAACCATTGGCCTTTGTAGTCAGTATTCATGGGATACCAACAAGGTCCAAATAAGTGCATTCTTTGGGTTTGGTACAAGCCAGGAAAGTACCTTTTGAAATGAGAAATCCATATGGACAGCATGATACAAAACAAACATGCCTTCATAGGAAAGGTCTGACCTGGCAGGAATGATACCAAAATGTTGAGGCTAAATGATGTAGCATTTTACCCATCTTTCAGATTTCCCAAGTTTGCTGCAGTGAACCTGAGAATATTTAAACCAAAGTTTTTGTTTTAAAACAACTTGAAGGTTGAGTGAAATCTAGGAAAACAACAGGTAAAATGTTACCTTTTCTCCAGTAGCAGGTACATACTGTCTGGATTTTTACTTGTAGATATTGAGATGAAATTGTTACCTGTGAGTAAGGAACAACTTGACTGGACTGCCCTTGAAAATATTTCATCATCTTGCTCATTATATTTTTGGTGTAGTTGGTAAATATACTTCTGTGTGTGTCAGTTTCTCTAGTGACCATGCCAACTAAAGAGAATTTGTTCTGTCTCTGCTTTAAAGTAATCCCAGTCCTCCGGCTAACTTTGTTCCCATTGAGTTCCAAGTACAATGCTGCACTGGCATTTTCATTTATATATCAATTTAATTAGGAGTTTATAGAGAATCTGCGCCCACAGAGACCGTTAACTCTTGGCAGACTGAGAGGTATTTCTAATCATGTAGAGCTGAATTCTAGATCCTGTGCTTTGGGGACCACTCTGCCACTGCCCCTGAAGCCTCTCTCTCCTTGGACCTCTTCTAATTACCATAGCATGGATACGGCAGTTGAAAATACTGCTTTTTGTCTTCTTTGAGGAAATCTGAAATTACTAGAGTTATTTTGCTTATATAAAAACAAAGACCTGTTATTACTCATTAGATTGCAATTGTCTGTTTACTTTATCTTCTCCATTACATTATGGGCTCCCCTAGAGGGCAGGACATATTTTGTAACATGCTTAACACATAGATTGTTGTCAAAGATTAGGTGCCTTTGAGTAGGTTACAACGCATAGCGATACTATGCACAATAGAATGAAACACTACACTGTTCTGTGCCATCTTCACAATTATGTTTGAGCCCATTGTTGCTGCCACAGTATCAATTCATTTATGTTGGGGGTCGTCATTCACGCCGATCCTCCACTTCTCCAGGGACTGATCCCTCCTGACACTGTGTCCAAAGAGTGAGACATGAAGTCTCATCATCCTGACTTCTGAGGAGCATCCTGGCTGTACTTCTTCCAACACCGATTTGTTTGTGCTTCTGGTAGTCCAAGATACTTTCAATATTTGCTTACTCCATAATTCAAATACATCGATTCTTTTACTGTCTTCTTTATTCATTGTCCAACTTTCACATGCATATAAAACGATTGAAAATACCTTGGCTTGGGTCAGGCGGATGTTAGTCTCAAACTAACATTTTGCTCTTTAACACTTTCAAGAGGTCTTTTGTAGCAGATTTGCACAATATGCCATTTGATTTCTTGACACACAGAAGCTACTCAATACCTGTTTCAGCTTATCTGATACGATGAAGTTGGGCCATCGTTTAATCAGTGACAGGATTGTTAAGTATTCTGCTCTGTATACAGCATTTTGCAATCAAGACGACTGCCAAAAGTAGCATAAAAGTTTATACACTGTCTAAGTTATCTAGTGCTGTTTTAACAGAAATACCACAAACATAAACCTATTCTCTCAGTCAAGTAGGTTAGAAGAACACAAGTTCAGAGCTCCAGCTCCAGGGGAAGGCCCCCTCCCTCTCTGTCAACTCTG
This sequence comes from Chrysochloris asiatica, assembly GCF_000296735.1. Taxonomy (NCBI): domain Eukaryota; kingdom Metazoa; phylum Chordata; class Mammalia; order Afrosoricida; family Chrysochloridae; genus Chrysochloris; species Chrysochloris asiatica. The sequence goes on from NW_006408601.1 coordinate 2,805,729, forward strand.
GGGAAAGGTCAGCGTTGTCTTCCTTCAACATCAATGGGCCCAGCGTTCCCAGGAGATTGCCACATTTCTTGGCATCAAACTTTCCCTATGTCTAGAGGCTCTCAGTGCAGGGACCCTGGGGCCAAAGGACACGCTCCACTCCCTGCTCTTTTCCTTTTGTGGCACTGAGGTCCCCCCATCCACCTCTCTGGCTTCTTTTTTTCTTGTAAGATACTAAGGTGATGCAGGCCAGACCCCAGGGAAATTCCACTTAGATTGAATCAGGGCTGTAACCTCAGATCATGCCATGGGGGATGGTTACATCATTATGGAATTGCCAACCTACTGAGAATCGTGGCCCAAACAAGCTCACCCATATTTTGGGGGAACGTAGTTCAATTCACACAATAAAAAATGGCCCCACACATGCATAAGTACACCCATATTTGCAGATAATACCCACTTGACCTGGCTTCAATGGCTGGATGATCAGAGCTCAAACAGAAGAAGAAAGAAGAGGGAAAAAAGAATAATCTGATACAATTTGATGAACTTGGCATAAACCTATGGAAGCAGTACCTCAAAAGAGGGGACAAATCTTCACAGCGAGGATCATTCCCACCTCCTCCGCACACGGAGAGGACAGGGATGGGCAACTTGAACATTGGCTACCCAGAATAGGGGAGCTACAGAGGCAAGAAGTGATGGGCTTACAAACTTTCAAGAGGGAATCTAGATGCAGAGGGCATGGAGCAAGGTAGAATCTCCACTGAGTATCCATTCTGCCTAGTCAGGACTGATGAAAGGAGATGCAGATAGGTCTCTTGTGATACAATAGCGAATAATTGTTATCAAGACTGATTGTAAGGGCTGGGAATGTAAAGGTAGACATTTTGGGGCAAAAGGAGGGGAGTGATTTAACCTTGCAGTCTAGGAGCGGAGGTCCTGGGGACCATCAAAGAAGAGTGGAGAACAGAATCCTACCCAGAGAAGCAGGGATGCCAGGGATGGAGGCAGAGACCATGATGTGGGGAGATGGAGTGCCTGGAGACTTTGGACCTAGAGAGGGAGAGGGGCAGTATGCAGATGACAGGGAGGCAGGCTTGTGGGGTATATCCTTTAGTTGGTGGGTGATGCATGGAGGGGATTGTAACCATGGCAAGGTAACGATATACGAAGGGATCAATGTGAAGCTGATGTCCTCCCATGTAAACTATCACATAATTCACAATAAAGCATTAAAAAAACAAAAGAGGTGGCCCCAACCATCCCTCCTTCAGCACTCACCTGAGTTCCATTATTCATTGCAATGGTTCACAGAACTCAGCATATTTACTAGGGACGTTAAGTTCCATTGAGTTGGTTCTGGCTCACAGTCACCCTGTTGTATAGGGTTTCCAAGGAGCAACTGGTGACTTTGAACTACCAACCTTATAGTTGGCAGTCTAGTGTTTATCATACAGTGCCACATTAGTGACATTGTTATTAAGTACTGTCGAGTCAGTTCTGACCCATAGAGACCCTGTATAGGGTTTCCAAGGAGTGGCTGGTGAGCTTTGAACTGCTGACCTTGCAGTTCAAACTGACTTTGCAGTCCAACACATTAACCCACAGCACCACACTAACACTCCTTAGGGACATTTGCAGGTTATAGTCCAGAGTCAGAAACGTTCATCATACTGTTCTAGTCAGGAAAGCCTCTCTGCTGTGCCCTCAGGCAGGCCTCTTTCTGGTCCTCAGCCCCTTGGCCTGGCTGACACTCTGCTCTAGCAATGCTACAAAACTCTTTTAGGGCTGCTGATAAATGTCCAAAGAACACCACCATAAGTCTCAGTCCATTGATGCTCAGCTCAAGCTAGTTTCATGGGTCAGCAAACCTAGCTTCCATTTAAATTCCTGGAGGCACCCCACTCCACAAGTCAATATCCTGCCCAAAGGCACTCAGCTTGACTTGTTCCCAGGCCACTGCTCTGCCTGGTGCACAGACTCTTAGTTCTGTTGCTGTTACTCCTCCACTGTTCTCTGGTGTCACAGCTTTCTGTCCCTGGGTCGAGGAGGTTCAATGTGCCTGGATTTCTTCGGTGGTAGTGAGATCTTCCCCTCTGCTTCTAAGGTAGCAGCACGGCAAAATTGATCAATCACAATTTGCTGTTAGCAGTCATTCACAACTGAATCATATAATACATCAGCATTTCCCCCTACCTTCTCTTACCCAGACCCATCAGGGGGAAAAAAGTTGTTTTATGGGAGTTCACAAGACTAAATGAAGAGTCTGTATTGTTCTTCCTATGGGTAGAAGAGCCATATGAAGTAATTCACTGCACTGCACACACTAAACCTTTTTTGTTTTTCCTTACTTAGAGCAAATCCAACCAACAAAACATAATGTAAATGCTCCCAAGTTAGAAACTTCTCAAGTGACACACGTTACAACTTCTGTTCAATAACCACTGATTGGCTCCTGTTACCCATTATTGTATAATCATGCAAAGTTATTGTTTGCCATTGAGTGGATTTTGACTTACAGTGACCCTGTATAGGGTTTCCAGGCACCAGCTGGTGAGTTTAAACTGCAGAGCTTGTGGTTAGCAGGCCAGTGTTTCTCCTACAGTGACCTACCAGCAGATCACAATCAATGTACTAATTCTGATCGCCATCTGTACTACCTCTAGAGTTTTACTCTATGACAACATTTAACCAAAGAAATGTTGTCTACACTGGAAGACAATCTGATTGCTGGGTAGCTCTAGTGGTATTTGCTTTAGATTGGAAAAGTTCTGAGTACGTTTTATGTATCTGTATAAATCTGTCGTGTTAAAGTGGTTGGAAGGTGGGCCATGCATTTTCAACCTGTCAGCACAGAGTGACCTAATGGAACTCTTTGACCTGGCTACACATCTGCCTTCTGCCCCAGTGCACCTTGCAGGTTTTGGCAGACTTTTCCCTCTGGTGTAAATAAGTGCTTAGTAAGAACTGCCCACCCTACCATTAACATCCTCCTGACTTCAGGTTTTCATTCCTTCATTGTGTAAGTCTTGTATTGTTAAATGCATTTTACCTCAAGCTCATATTATATCCAGACTGTCACCTTAATGGAGCTTCCAGATGTTTTTATTTGTAAACTATAAAATCCACCCTCAGCCCCTAATTTTAGGTCACCACAGAGCAAATGGACTATTTGTTCAAGAACGGTCAGATCTAGGATCCTGGAATTGGCTCTGGAGTAACCAGATGTCCTCCTTGGCATGCAAGTGACAGACATACTAGCATAATCTCAAAAAGACACACAACATCATCCCTTAGGAAGAAAATGGAGGGACCCCTTATTTTGCAAAGGAACTCTCTTTTTTCTTAATGTGCACACACCAACTAGCCTCATCTTCTTGAGAACTACTGCTGTTGCTCACCCTGGTCCCGTGGCTACTCTGCTTTTCTCACATAATTCTTTGACCTAAGCCATGGCCTTCCCCAGTGCCCACTTGAAAGCTCCTTTTTCAGCTGCACTGGGCCTGATCTGGCATTCTTTTAGGGAATTCTACTTCTCCCAGGAGACTCTGGATTCCTATAAGGCCCATATCCCATATGGCAGAGAGATATACGTGAAAAGTGTTGCTGTTTTGGGAAATAGCTTCTTGTTGTTAAGTACCGTGGAGTCGGTTCTGACTCAGTGACCCTGCACAGGGTTTCCGAGGCTGTAAATCTTTACAGGAGCAGAAAGCCTCATCTGTCTCCCCCAGAACCTCTGGTAGTTTTGAACTGCTAACCTTGAGGTTGGCAGCCCATAACCACTATGCTAAATAGCTAAGCAGTTCAAAATTAGTGTCTAAAGTAAATCTTCCAGAACACTGAATATCAACTGAGCAATTTGCTAATCTAGCTTTAATTTTAACCCAGTTGACCCATGTGCATATACAGATATTTCTTTCTTCCTTTTTCTGCCAGGTAACAGCAAACGAGTCTTCCGTTAGAGAAAGAACGTCAGGGAAGGAAGAAGTTTACCACAAAACATAAATTAACAATATAAAAGTAGGAAAGATAAGCCTTGTGCTTATTTAAGCCTTATTTAAAGGAGCTCTGATAGCATAGTGGCTGCTAACCTCAAGGCCAGCAGTTCAAAACGACCAACCATTCCATAGGAGAAAGATGAGGCTTTCCGCTCCAATAAAGATGTACAGTCTTGGAAACCCTATACAGGGTCACTATGAGTTGGAACATACAACCACCACCACCAGCCCTTATTTAAATTGGATAATTTCTCAGAGCTCATAGTCTCTGCAGTACTGCTAGGATTCTTAGAGAATCAGATCATAATTTCATAAAACCCCACATGAAAATTCCATCTCTCCATGGGTCGTTTAGATTCCCGTGCAACCTACCGTCCACACCTGAAGTTCATTCCAGGTAACCTCCAAGCAAAACCAAACCCATTGTCAGGTTGATGCCGACTCATGACAAACCCATGTGTTAAGAAAAGCTGCCAACAACAGGGGAAAGCCTAGGGACTTGAATTTTTTAATTCTCTCTCAGTCATTCTGATAATGAACCAAGTTTGGGTTTCCTAAGCCAGTGACATGCAGCAGAATCCTCTGGAGATGTCTAAACCTTGCCCATGGGCCTTTGATTCCCAGAGATCTGGAATGGGAATCAGGTATCTGTGTAACAATCCTTATGGATGATTTGATGTACTTAGGGAACTTCAAGACCTGCCAGGCCTTTTCAACAATTATGTGTTTTCCAAGTAGAACAAAAGCAAATAACAGAAATGTGCAAAATTGCAATTCTCCAGCATTTTCGGCAATAAATATTCTGATGGTTTTGTAAATAAATACTCCTATCTGCAAGGTCAGGCAGTTCAAACTCACCAGCTACTCCTTGGAAACCTTATACAGGATCGTGATGCATTGGAACTGGCTCAAAGGCACTTAACAACAACAACAATCTGTAGCTGGTGTGGCACTATGGGTTTATACACCAGACTGCAAAGCCGTTTGAACTGCAGGGTCGGCAGTTCAAGCTCACCAGCTGCTCCATGGAAACCATAGGGTCGCTATGGGTTGGAATTGACTCGACAGTACTTAACAACAACATCTGTGGTTCCAAGACTGCAGCTTTGGGTATGGGTTGCACACCTCAATTTAAAGAAAACAAAAATCCTCACAACTGGATCAGTAAATAACATCAAGATAAATGGAGAAAAGATTGTCTCAAAGACTTTATTTTATTAAAATGTTCAAAAGCAAAGATGTCAGTTTGAGGGCTAAGGTGCGCCTGACCCAAGTCATGGTATTTTCAGTAACCTCATGCATGTGAAATTGGACAGTGAGTAAAGATCATAGAAGAGTTGAGGCATGTGAATTATGTGTTGGAGCAGAATATTAAAAGTACCATGGACTGCCAAAATAACAAACAAGCCTGTGTTGGAAGTACAGCCAGAATGCTCCTTAGAAGTCAGGATGGCCAGACTTCGTCTCATACTTCATATTATCAGGAAGGACCAGTCCTTGGACAAGGATATCATGCTTGGTTAAGTGGAGGGTCAGCAAAAAAGAGGAAGATCCCCAACAAGATGATTGGCACAGTAGCAGCAACAATGGACTGGCGTGTAACAACGATTGTGAGGTTGGCACAGGGCTGGGCAGTATTTCATTCTGTTGTACATAGGGTTGCTATGAGTCAGTACTGACTCAATGGCACCTAACAATATCTGCAGCTCTAATGGTGACTGAAGAACAGAAGTACCTGGTCACTTCTAAAATTTTAAAAATACTATAGTAACAGCTTTACTCATGACAGGCCAAACTGTATGGTAGAGAGCATTAGTTTTGCTATAAGACTAGGTTTGAATTGACTACCACTTACCAGCTGTATAACCATGAGGAACTCATTTACTTTCCCAGCCTCAATTCCTCCATTTTAAAACCCTTAAGCTCTGGTGTGGCAGTGTGGGTTAATGTGCTGGACTGCAAAGTCAGTTTGAACCTCAAGATTGGTGGTTCAAGCTCACCAGCCGCTCCTTGGAAACTCTATAGAGGGTCACTATGGGTCAAAACCGACTCGATAGCACTTAACAACAACACCAGGCTGGCAAGATGGTTGGTTATAAGAGTTGAGTGATCAAAATGACTATAAAGTACATGGTGCATTGTAAATGTTCAGGAAATATTACCTCAAAATCTCCAAAAACATCTATCTCAAGTATGAAATGAACTATGTTAGAGTCAGTACACTTCAGTTTATATTTGACAATTTCACACTGTTGGTTTTTTTCCCCTAAATTTTATTTTGTTGAGAATATATGCAGCAAAACAATCAATTTAGCAGTTTCTGGTGTGGTGCTGAGGATCAGCACTGGACTATGAGCCACAATATTATGTTGGTAGTTCAAACCCACCAACTGCTTGAAAACCCTATACAGGGGTGCTATGAGTCGGAACCATTTCGATGACACTTAACAGCACATGTACCAGTTAGTGATACTGGTTACAGTCTTTGAGTTGTGCAGCCACTTCTACCCTCTTTTTCTGAGTCGTCTAGTCCCTCATTAACAAAAACTCACTGCTCCCTAGCTGTGCTTTTGAGTTCTTGTTGTCAGTTTGACCCCATATAGATAGTTCTTAAAAGAGCATAGTAATGCTCAAGGCAGACCTTTTTAACTAAACTAACATGTTTGATTTTAAGATGAGTTCAGAGGTTACTTTTGGTTTCACGTTTAAAGATTGTCTTAGGGCAATAGTTTCAGGGGTTTATCACCTTCCATGGCTCCAGAAAGTCTAAAGGTTCATTAGAATTTAAAATTCTATTTTGCATTTTCCCTCTTTTAATTAGGATTCTTCTATGGCATCTTTTTTTTTCTTTAATGTTTTATTATGAATTATATGATAGTTTACATGGGAGAACATTAGTTTTACATTCATTCTATCGTACATAGTATCATTGCCATGGTTACAATCCCCTCCATGCATCATCAACCAACCAAAGGGTATACCCTGCAAGCCTGCCCCCTACACTATTTCCCCCCCACCCCCCAGTCTTCAGCACACAGTCTCTCCCTTTCTGGATCTAAAGCCCCCAGCTGCTCCATCACTCCACGTCATTGTCTCTGTCTATGGCATCTTTTATCAAATTCTTTAGCAATAGTACCTAGACATCATCCAATTCTTCTGGTCTCATGGCAAAGGAGGCAGGTTGTTCATAGAGGCAATAAGTCATGTCTCATGGCTTCCTCCTGCTCCTGACTCCTTCCATTGCTCCAGGTGAAGAGACCAATTGTGCCTTGGATGGCCGCTTGAAAGCATTTAAGACCCCTAATTGCTAAACGAAACAGGAGGTAGAACGAAACATTAAATAGCTTATTAGGTCAATTAACTGGGAGGTCCTTTGAAAACATGATCCTAACCTCCAAACCAAAGAACCAAATCCCATGTGGTTGTATATAAGCAGCCTCAGCAGGTACTTTTTGGGGGGTCATTTTTGCAGACATATCTATAACAACTCCTATCGATTCAATTTTTTACAGGCGTACAACTTACTGACAGCAGTTATAATAATTGTTTCTGCGACCCTCCCCTTAACAACGCAACTGTCCCATCGCCATTGGCCCACCTTCTCCCAGTCCTCCTTGCTCTTGGTAATCACTAATCAATTTTAGGCTCCATACATTTGCCTTTTCTTGTCTTCTTAGGTGAGTGAAGTCATACACTATTTGTCTTTTTGTGATTGGTTTATTTATTTCACCATAATGTCTTCAGTTCCATTCATACTGTGGCATGTATCAAAACTTCATTTTCCTACTGGCTGAGTAGTATTCTAGTGTGTGTGTACCACATTTTGTTTACCTATTAATTGATGTATATATAGGTCATTTCCACATTTTTGCTATTGTGAAAGGTGCTAGAGTGAACACTGGTATACAAGTCTCTCTTTTATAAAAGCATAGCTTTATTAAACAAAAATACCAAAAGGTAAAGCACTGTTTCCTGACATGTCCCCATCTAGTTCTAAACACTATTGAATGGGATATTGTCATCTGTCTGGTGTAGCGCTGTGGGTTAATGCACCAGACTGCGATGCTGTTTGAACTGCAGGGTCCAGCAGTTCAAGCTCACCAGCTACTCCTTGGAAACCCTATACTGGGTCACTGGGTTGGAATCGACACGACAGCACTTTACAACAACAAACCTCCCTTGAAGAATTCTTTGCTGTTCGATTTGCACCACATCAAAATGGCAGTTTGGGCATCTTTGAGAGACTCACCCCATGTTCCTTTCCAATGTCCTTTGAGTTTGGGGACTAAAAGAAGACCGAGGGAGCAGGTCAGCATTGCAGGGTGAATGCTCTAAGATTTAGCAATGAAATTCTCACAGGACAGCCCTTGCTACTCAAAGAATGAGCAGGTGAATTGTCATGATAGACAAGATGCCTTGAATTATCCTGACTTTCCTTAAAATACTTGATCCATTTGAAAAATCGTCGTTTATGTGAGGTGGCAATTCTGTAAACTTGTTGCAAAGCTTCAGTGGTTTGGGAAGATGTCCACTTGAATTTTGTTTAAAATTTGATATTAGCCCTGACCTCAAAATTATTTTTTTCCATGGCACAAAAAGTATCCCCTCTTTTTTAAAAGCACCCTCATCAGATTAAGACAGGTGGACTACTGAGAGAATTTGTCAGCCATCCACTCATTAGAAGACATGTTTAAACACGTTCAGAATCAACCTGTGCATGTATGAACTGGAACTGTAGTAGCAATACTTTTTGACTTCCCCTGTATACCCAGGGGTGGAATGGCTAGGTCATATGGTAGTTCTGACTCGACGGTATCTATCAACAGCGAAAACAACGATGGTTCTAGTTTTAGTTTTTGAGAAATGATTTTCCATTTTACATGTTTTATTTCTATCTTTTTTTTATCATTTAAAGAATATAAATTCTGAACATTTTCAGTAAAAATATAAAAACTCAAATATCATTTCCCCTTGTGTTGTTAATATCATTTGAATTGAGCATTCCTGCCCTCTGTGGCTTATCTGCCACCAACAGCTGCTTGTCCACTGGGATAGAGTAAGGATCTTTGAAAAGCTTTCCATCTAAGGAAAAAATCCCCATTTATATACTTCCCCCTTGCAGAAAAATTCTTTAAAAGTGACCCATTTCAAATTATTCATTCCCAAGAATGTTTTGTTAGCTATACCTTTTTACTAGCCTCATCCCTTACATACCCTGCTAGTCTGCAGTCAGTCAGCCATCCAGCAAACAACAGTTTGTCTTCTTTCTGAGGTTGAGAAATTTATAACCTGTGACCTCCTGGCCTCATTTTTCTTTAAAGAACATTCTGAGAGTTTCCTTCCTCGTGCTTTTATGTATTAAAAAGAGAGGAATTCAAAATACGAAACTGTTTTTAAAGTTTGGTACACACACAGTTGAATATTGTGCAACACTGAAAAGTACCAATGAATCTAACATCTCATAGCTGAACCTAAAGGACATTATGCTGAATGAAATTGTTGTTGTTGTTAAGTGCTGTCGATTCGATTCTGACCCGTAGCAAACCTGTATAGGGTTTCCAAGGAGCAGCTGATGAGCTTTGAACCTTGCAGTTCAAAGACTTTGTGGTCAGACGTATTAGAATGAAATTAGACAATTACAAAGGGACAAATACTGTGAGACTACTTTCGTAAAAAGTTGAGAAAATGTTTTCATGCTAAAAGTAACATTATTTTTTGGTTACCAGGGGTGGGAGGAAAGGGAGAATAATTCACTGGCTAGAGGGTACGCACGTGCTAACTTGAGTGATGGGGAAGGCAATATATATACAAGAGGAAGGTTGGCAGAAGAAAGCTGAAGGTGGTAGGGGTGGGGAGAAGGCACAGGAAGGAGTGTAGGAGGAGTTAATGGGATTTGAGGTAAACACTTATATACATAATCCTGCAGTGACAGTGATCTATCAGTACATGGACAGATACACAGGCTGTTCTAGGCGGAAGGAAGAGTGGGAATATTATCTACAAATATAAAGCTTTGACAGGCATTATATTTACCTTTGATGCAAACATTTCTGAGAATGTAGTGGACCATATGGGCGGGGTGGGAGGCAAAATAAAATAGAAAAGACAAGTCTTGGTGCTCTTTTCCATAATGATTACAGCTACGAAAGCCTCATGGCGCAGTTCCGCTTTGTCAAGAACAGCCTTAGCCACCAATCAGAATGGGCTCAATGGACACACCTACAGTGCACAGTTCTACAATAGGCTGGGTCTGATGGTTACAGGAGTGCTTGCATTTGTAAAAACTGTCAGAAGTGAACATTTAAAGCTTTGCACGATACTGCATATACCTGAATTTTTAAAATGCTAATCAAATCCTTGTATTATTCTTTTGCTTAAACACCTCTAATGGCTTTTGATTGCTCAGAATATAAGCTCCTTCACACATCTTACAAGGCCCTGAATGACCTGAACTCTCTCTCAATATGGATTCGACTATGAAAAGAGAAGTGAGTAGTGAAGGCAGAGCCTCAGCCAAAAGACCAGAGCTGAGAGAGCCTCCTAGGACCAGAGACACAGTTGACTGCTGACATCTCCAGGGAGCTCTGGGATAACATGCTGAAAGAGACAAGGATTGTCCCTCAGGGTCCACACAGGAAGTCTTCCCCTAGAGCCGCCACTTTTGCCTCTTCTAAAGCAAGAGAATAGATTTCTGTTAAAGCAAAAACAAAACAAAAACTTTGTTCTAGTTGCTATGTAACTTGGCTCCTCGGATCATTTCACGCTCCAGTGTTATTAAGTGCTGTTGAGTAAGTTTCGACTCATAGCAACCTTATGGTTTCCATAGAGTGGCTGGTGAGTTTGAACCACCAATCTTGGACTTCAAACCGACCTTGCAATTCAAACAGACCTTGCTTAGCCTACAGCACCACACTAGGACTCCACATTCCATTGTTGTTGTTAAGTGCCATGTAGTTGGTTCAGACTCAATAGCAACCCTGTATAAGGTTTCTGGGAGCTGCTGGTGAGTTTAAATCGCCGACCTTGCTGTTCAAACTGACCTTGGGGTAGAGTTTATCCTATAGCGGCACATGAGGACTCCAAACATTCTATTAAGAATTATTAACATTACTGAAAAATTAGCCACCTTGAATGGAAAACAACCCATCCAGATTCTGTAACTAAAAAAATCAAAACTGTCCAGAAACTAACTGAAAGGGAAATCATCCCACACATAGGCAGAAAATTCTCCCCATTTGAACTAAGCTTCTACCTCATTATCCAAATTCTTCGGTAGAAGTGTTTCACGTGTGACGAAATGGCAGCGTACGTGTGTTTAGGAGTTGCCGAACCTCACATTTTTAGCTTTGGATTTGGGCTTTTGGATTTGCCACCTGGCACTGCTTACACTCATTTTCAAAGGTGAATGGATGGACAGCGTTTCCATGGGCCCTTACCAGGTTTTTCACAAAACAAATTTACTTAGTTTTTCCCTTGGCAACATTCTAATGTTGCAGTTATTTCAACTGAACTGAGTTGCTGATTGTGACTCACAGAAGCCCCCCTTTTTGGAGGGAGGGTGTTCTCAGCTCTGCCCCAACCCTGCCCCCGCGCCTCCCGTCCGCCCTAAGAAGAGGGTTCCTGTACTGAATGTTCTCCATTAGCCCCTGGAGACCTACGCTTGCTTTTCTCCTATGCTCTTTACCATAGCATACAGCACGCTGTCCTTTGTGGGTAACAAACTTGGGTTCCCTTGCCTTCTGGCTTCCTTTGGGGTTAGCCAATGAGAGGCATCGGCAGGGTGAGGCTAGGAGGAGGGAGACGACCGGTTATTCATTCCTTGATTTTTCCTTTTGAACTCTGCTTTGGCAGGGGTTGTATCCCGCTACCAAATGCCACTGCTTCTTGCTTACAACTGCACATTCCTCCCAATTACAGTCATCTCCTCCTCCCTTTGCCAGCAGCTCTTCCCGCCTGTGCAAGGATGCTGTTCCGTAAGCCGGCACATGCTTTCGCTTTTGTAGTCAGTTCCTGTCTTGAATTGTATTACTGTTTTGATTGTGCCTCTGTTTCCTGTCTGGATTTTGATACGACTTCGTATCTACAGCATTAATATCTTCCAGCGGTAAGAGTTCCGGACTCCGAATGTGGTGAAATAAAGCCTATCGATCCTGAAAAATTTTTTTCACTGCTCTTTTCTCTGTTTTAAGTTGGCTACTATTTCCCTAAACGGGCTCTGGTAGCGTAGTGGGTTACAAGCTGCGCTGCTAACCACAAAGTCAGCAGTTCAAATCTACCAGTCTTATTGGGAGAAAGATGAGGCTTTCTGCTCCAGTAAAGATTTACAGCCTGGGAAACCCTATACAGGGTCACTATGAGTTGGAACCGACTCCATAGCACATAACCATCACCACTACTTCTCTAAGGGACTTTGGTGGTGTAGTGGGTTATGCACTGGACTGCTAATGATAAGGCAGCAGTTCGAATCCACCAGCCAGTCAATGTGAGAAAGATGAAGCTTTCTGCTTCTGTAAAGATTTACAGCCTTAAAAAGCTATGTCTCTATGAGTCAGAACTCGGCACACAACAACTACTGCTTCCCTTGCTGGCACCTGATAGGGAGACACCATCATTACATGGGAATCATTTCTGTTCTTTTATATACATCACTCCATAGCAGATTGCCGAGTCCATGGATTTGGCCAGCCCACCAACATTCAAGCAGATTCCTTGACGACAAAAACACTGTCCATTCTTTCTACCCAGCCTGTTTTCCTGTCTGTACGTTCCTGACACAAATACAACTTTCTATTGTATATCAGACAAACCGAGAAGCCTGGTGCCACATGGATAAGAACACTCTGCTGCTAACGGAAAGGTTAGTGGTTCAAACCCACCCATTGCTTATCCAAGGTAAAGAGGTGTGGCAGTCGGCTTCATAAAGTTTATTAAGTGCTGTTGAGCTGGTTCTGACTCATAGCCACCCTGTATAGGATTTCTGAGGACCGACTGATGAGTTTAACTGTCCACCTTAAGGTTCAAACTGACCTTGCAGTCCAGTACATATCCTATGTTGTTAAGTGCCATAGAGTCAGTTCCAACTCACAGTGACACTGCATAGGGTTTCTGAGGAGCAGCTGCTAAGTTTGAACTGCCAACCTTGTGGTTCAAACCAACCTTGCAGTCCAGCACAGTATACACAGCGCCACACCAGGACTCCTATCACACCACATAAAAATGACAGCCTTGGAAACTTCATGGGGCAGTTCCACTCTGTCCGATAGGGGCGCTCTGAGTCAGAATTGACTGACTGGCAATGGGTTTGGGTTTGGTTAAGATCAGCTCAGTTCTGAAGAAGAGATTGCTCAAAGGCTGTCCAAAATGGAAATGATCTATTACGATGGAACTCCTCTGGCTCACCTCAGAAATTCTCCTCCTGTATCTCATCATCTGCCCAGGTAAGCTAGAACTTGGGAATCATTCTTGACTTTTTTCTCTCATTATGACTAAATATTGCATTTGTCACCAAATTTTTTCCATTCTATTCCCTTAACACTTGGGGTCTCTGTTAATTTCCCTCCGCCTTTAATGCTACCAATCTAGTACAGGACAACTACTTACCTATACAGTCAGGGGCCATTTTAGATTTCAGGGACCTGGAAAGTGATTCATCTCCTGGCCCCATAAGCTGGACCAAGGAAACTTCCTGTTGGTGTCTGCCAGACACAGAGACTGATCCAAAGGGACTGAGGAACTATCCTGTCCTTCAAGGCTCAGCTTCCCTGATGTTCCCTGCCAACCTTCTTGCTAGCCTGACTCATACTTTTCCAGGAGTTTCTAGGGAATGGTCTAAGTTATCAAAAAAATAATGTGGCAATTTGAGTTCTTAGAAATAGATTCTGTGTTAGGGTTTGTGGCTCAACATTTTTATAAGGATTCAATCCATGAAAAGAAGACAGGAAGCAGGATTAGGTAGAGGAAACATCTAACTGTGTTGCGGGCCCAATAAAGTCCCAGCCCCTGAGCAGAGAGCTCAGGTGTCAGTCTTAAATGGCTGAGCCTTAATCCCCCTCCTCCCCCCCATCACAAGATGTGCATTGCCCTGCAGCCAGGCTAACTCTGAGAGAGCTGTCTGCTCTCTCTACAATTGTGGCTTGTAGGCAGTACATCTCCGTGTCTACCACAGAGAGGTACTTGCTATGCAAGTACCACTTCAGGACAAATTCCTTTGCTGACTTCTCTAACGTGATTGCCACTCCCTGAGCCTCTCTTATTAGAAGTTCTGGAGTCAGTGGGATTCACCTTAAGAAATACCAGGACATAGTAGTGAGGGCTGGGATATCTAGAAACTTCACTAGGGTGAAGTTGAGACAGGGGTCACTTGGCAGACTTCAGAAGGTAGGAAGGCCATCCATCCATAGAATTATCCATTTGTCAGTCTTTCCATGTGTCCACCCACAAATGTGCACTTGTCCCAGATCCTGGGTCAAGTGCTGGGAAATAACTGTGATACCAACAACATATCTATCCTCAAGGAAGTCATAGTCAATGCATAGTACAATTGGTCCCCAAAATAGATATATTGAAGTCCTAACCTCCAGTACCTGGAGTGGTGTAGAGTAACACTAGATTGCTAATTGTAAGATTGCTTCTTAGAAACCCTAATCAGTATCACTATGAGTTGCAACTGACTGGACGGCAGTAAACAACCACCTCCAGTACCTGTGGATGTGACCTTGTTTGGAAATGAGGTCTCTGAAGATAGCACCAATTAAACTAACATGAGTTCATACTGGAGTAGAGTGGATCTTAGTCTAATAGAAGTAGTATCCTATAAAAAGAGAAGATTCACAGAGACACAGAGGGAGAGAACCTTGTGAAGATGGAGCCAGAGAAGGAATAGCAAGGATTAATGACCGTTACCAGAAAGTAGGCTGGAGGTATGGAACATATCCTCCAGAAAGGAACCCAGGCTGCACAATGGTTAAGTGCTTGAGAGCTAATCGGAAATGTGGCTTTTAAAACTCATCAGCCACTCCATGAGAGAAAAGACCCGGTGATCTGCTCCCATTTAAAGATGACAGTGAAGGAAACCCTATGGGGACAGTTCTGCTTTGTCCTATAGTGTTGCTATGAGTTGGGATCAACTCTGCAGCACGAGACAACAACCCCAGAAATGTGAAACAATTCATTTCTGCTCTTACAAGCAACATGCCTTACGGTACTTAGTTATAGCAGCCCTAGGAAACTGACACAATGGGGGTGGCATCATGGGTAGAACAATAGTGTCAGTGTGACTCAGGCAAGACTAAATCCATAGTACGAGGCCTTAGCCAGTAAATTGATCCTACTGTTGTTTAAGTCCAGAATCCAGTGCCAGGCAAAGGAAGCAATGAGAAGGCAGCCTATGGGGAAAAGTACTAACTAGCCAAGAGGCCATAAGTAGGGCTGGGCAAGTCAGAACTGCCAAAGGAAGATCTGGGCCTAGTTCCAGGAAACATGGGTTGGGCATGGGAGCTAAGCTCTCTGGGGATTTTGTTGGTCCAAAATCTTGAGGTATGTGGGCACAGGATGCAGCTGAGCTTTTGGAGACTGGGAAGGTACATGGAATCCAGAAATAAGAACTGAGCAAGCAGAGGCTGGGCTTGGAGTAAAGTAGGAGTGTAGTAGAGTGAGAAAATGTTTGTTTTTCTTCATATAATCTAGTTTCTCAGATTATTTGCTCAGCATATAGATTGAATAAATATGATGAAAGAATACAACCCAGGCACACACCTTTCCTAATTTTGAACCATTCGGTGTTTCCTTGTTCTGTTTGAACAACTGCCTCTTGGTTTATGTACAGGTTTCTCAGGAACATAATTAAGTGTTCCACAATACTCATACTTCACAATGTTGTCCATAGCTTGTCATGATCCACAAAATTGAAAGCCTTTGCATAGTCAGGTAAAGATCATTCTGGCATTTTCTGCTTTCAGCCAAGATCCATTGGACATGTCCTCTTCTGAAACTGACTTGAACCTCTGGAAGTTCTATGTCAGTGTATGCTCGCAGCCATTTCTGTATTACCTTTAGTAAAACGTTACTCACATGAGATATTAATGATATTGTCTGATGATTTCTGCATTCCATTGGGTCACATCTCTTTGTAATGGGCACAAATGCAGATCTCTTCCAATCAGTCGGCCAGGTAGCTGTCTTCCAGATTTCTTGGCATAGATGAGTTAAGTGTCTCCAGACTGCATCACTTTCTTGAAAGATTTCAATTTCGATTCCATCAATTCCTGGTGCCTTGTTCTTTGCCAATTCCTTCAATGCACCTTGGACTTCCTCCTTCAGTATCATTGGTTCTTGATCATATGCTACCTCTTGAAATGGCTGAGTATCAACCATTTCTTTTCACTACAGTGACTTTGTGCATGCCTTCCATCTTTTTTTGGTGCTTTCTTCATCATTTAGCATTTTGCCCATAGAATCCTTCAGCACAGCAAGTCAAGGTTTGAATTTTTTCTTCAGTTCCCTCAGCTTGAGAAATGCTGTGCATGTTCTTCCCTTTTGGTTTTCTGATTCCAGGTCTTTGTACATTTTGTTATAATATTTGACTTTGTCTTCTTGAGCAGACATTTGAAATTTTCTGTTCAGCTCTTGTACATTCTTACTTCTTCCATTTGCGTTAGCATCTCTACACAGGAGAGCAAGTTTCAGTCTTTTCTAACATCCATTTTAGATTTTTCCTTCTGTCTTGTTTTCTCAATGACCTTTTGCTTTCTTCTTGTATGATATTCTTGATGTCATCCCACAACTCTTCAGGTCTTCAGTCTTTAGTGTTTAATGGATCAAATCTGTTCTTTAGATGATCTCTAAATTCAGGTGGGATATATTCAAGGTCATATTTTGGCTCTCATGGACATGTTTTCATTTTCTTCAGCTTCAGTTTGAAATAGTTGGTGGCAGAAACACTATACAAGGGTCGCTATGGGTCGGAACCGACTCAATGGCAGTTAACAACAACAACAAATACCTGTTATCTCAAGGATACAAATGGTTTAGACCCAACTAGTAACCTAAATAGGAGCTCTGGTAGTGTAGTAGTTATGAGTCAGCTGCTAACCTCAAGGTCAGTAGTTCGTACTACCAGCTGTTCCGCAGGAGAAAGATGAGGCTTTCTGCTCCAGTAAAGAACTCTATACAAGGTTGCTATGAGTCGGAAACAACTCCACTGCACACCACCACCACCATGAACCTAAAAGTTGGAGGTTTAAGTAGAACTGCCCCATAGGGGTTTCTTGGCTCTATTGCTAGGCCTTTATTCTATGGCTAGGCTTCTCTTCCATGTTGTTGTGAAGTACCACAGATTCAATTCCGACTCATAGCAACCCTGTATAGGGTTTCCCAGGAGTGGCTGGTGAGCTTGAACCACCGACCTTTAGGTTTAAACGACGTTGCAGTCCAGTGTATTAACCCACAGCATCACACCAGGACTCTGTATAGAGATACTGTTGTGAAGTGCTATTGAGTTGGTTCTGATCCATAGCGACCCTCTGTAGAGTTTCAAAGGAGCAACTGGTGACCTTGAACCACTGACCTTCAGGTTCAAACCAGCTTTTCAATCCAGTACATTAACCCAGAGTGCCACAACAGGACTTCCTGTATAGAGATAGACAACTTCAAAAAAGGAACTGGTCATCTTCCCCACCTTTCAATTCTCCATTCTTCCTGTTTTGTCTTTCTCAATGGCCTCTATCCATGTACTTCTCCAAGCCCCTTACCATGTGTACTTATGAATTTATTTCAATATTCATCTTTTAGTACTGCTCAGCTCTGGTCCTCATCAGCTTTTATCTGAATCCCTCCAAAAACCTCCCCAATAGCATATCTCAAAGTTGTTCTATATGGCCAGAAAGGTCTTTCTACAGCACACTGATGACCATTCTACTCCCTTTGTTAGAAACCTTCAATGGCTGTCTCTTGCCTTAAGATCAAGTGCAATGTCTTCAACATGACCTATGAAACTGTGCTTGATCTGACTCTCATTGCCCTGTGGCCCCTCCAGCTTCCCCTCTCCTTGTCTGCCTTTCATTTTATACTCTAGCAACACCAAACTCATGCTTGATGTCCCTCCTGTCTGCAATGCCATCTCTCTACTTTCCCTTGAGCGTTTTCTACTCATTGTTGACGACTCAATTCAGATTCCCCTTTTCCAAGACACACATGTCTGATTTTCATGTCACTTCGCTATACTTGCAACTATGATAGTGTTTATCACAGGACATTGTCATGACTTATGCAAAAGAGTGTTCTAGCTGAGACCACCCTGACAGTCAGAATTGGTGGGCTGACTGGCCACCCTCTTGGATTCTGATATTCATGAGGGTATTTTGGTGATAAAACAAAAAGTGTAGGATTTGGAAAGTGAAAGTGAGGGAGATGGGAGACAGGAGGACAGTGTGGGTGGAGCCATTCATAGGAGATATTTCATTTTTGCCAAGCTCCTTGAAATGTTTGTGAGTCTCAGTGGAGAGGTGAGTATAGCTCTTGTGAGATTCTCGACTCAAGAAGCATCTCCTTGAGGTTTCCAGTGATAAGTCTGATCTAAACTTGAAGAGAGACCATTTCTCTTCTTTGCATGGAACCTGATATCACTCTGCAACCCTGAGGACTAGAATTTATGAACATTTTTCGTACCCAGTTCTACCATGTATGGTTGCACAGGTTGGGGTCTGCATGGGACAGAGGTGGAAGTAAGACTCAAATCTACCTGAAGGAAGGCTGAGCTTCCTCTACTTTGCAGAGGGCCTTATGGTGTGGTAGCAGCTTTGTGGTACAGTAATGGCTGTCTCAGAAAGGGCACTGCCATTTCTGGGCAAGTAGAAGCTCCTTTATGCAGCTCTGAGAGCAGCGAAGATTGAGGAGTGAGAGTCAGAGGCAAGCTGGATGGTAGAGGAGAAAGTGTTGGTAAAAACTGATGGATGTGTTTATGATTACATGTCAAACTTCCTTGGGGACATCAAAAAATGTTTGAGCATCATTTTGTAAGGAGGCTGTGAATTAGTTATTTGAAATAATGAGCTTTCATTTAAATTCATAGGTTGATGATTACTGTAGTTTATATTTTCACCAATTTGCCTACAACTGAATCCCTAGCTCTGAGGATAGGTGTAATTCTTATTCGATTTTGCTCTCCAGTGCTACCCACAGTGTCTGGACATAACAGATGATTAATGGCTGGATGCATGAATGAAAAAGACTATTCTGTTGATTCTTTGCCTTGAGTACAGGGGACTTGGGGAGGCCACAGCATCCCTGCCCAGGCCAGCAGCAATTAGTCTTTCTTGTTTTTTCTTGCAGGTTAATAGGCGTCTCACAGTGAGAGACTTGGCCCTCACCCAGGAAGATGCAAAGATAAACAACCGCTGGTGGCTCTGGCTTTGGCTTGTGCATTGGCTCTGGTGGCTGTTAGTTATGGGCTTTCTGGTGCCCTAGAGATGGAGGAGTGACTCTGGGATGTGCTGTCTCCACAGGAAAAGGGAACACAGTCCGTGTGGCCAGGAGTCTGGGCCGATGTGAGGAATTGGCAGAGGCAGCTACCAGCTTCCTCCGATAATAGCACCTTCTTGCTTCCTTGCCAAGGCTCTCCTGGGCATCTTGCTGAATTGAATGAGGGCTGAATTGAACGAAAGCTAGGAAGGCACCATCTTTCAGTGAACCCCCCTGCAGCTTTCTTCAGGATAAAATCAACCAAGAGGGCTGGAAGAAGATACTTGTTTTCATGGCCAGGTAGTCCTCTGGTGTTGGCTTCCCGCTTTCTCTCTCAGGAAACCATTTCCCCAAGGCTGAGAGGACCAGGTTGGTGTAGTAGAAAGAACAAATGTCTGTGGACTTGAATAGATGGGGGTTTGAGGCTCCGGTCTACCACTTGAACACTTTTTGGCAGCTCACTTATTAACTTCCCTGAGTCTCAGCTTTCCCATCTGTAAAATGAGTTACTGTGAAGGTGAGATGTAGAGTATCCAGGACAGCACCTGACTCAAACTAACTGCGTTGTAAATGTTGTTGTTGTGTGCTGCCAAGTCAATTCCAACTCATAGCAACCCTGTACGATTTCTGAGGCTGTAAATCTTTATGGGAGCAGAAAGCCTCATCTTTCTCCCAGGCAGCAGCTGGTGAGTTTGAACTGCCTATCTTGTAGTTTTATCCTACAGAGCCACCAGCGCTCCTTACAAATGTCAGATCACATAATTATTAACAGGCAGAGTAAGTCCTTTGGCCCCTCCTAGGATGAAGGCTCAGAGCAAAGATTCTTACAGTTCAAAAGTGGCACCGTAAGCTAATCAGACAGTAGCAACATGGAATGAGAATTTGCCTTCCTGAACTGGTGAGCTAGGCTTTGAAGTGAATTACTTGAGCGATTATTTTGATAGTGCCTGTTTCTGGGCATTTAACTCCACACTTAGTCTGGAGTTTCAAGGGAAGAATGGCATCACTCCAAGGCCAGCAGCAGGACCACTGGGAATCTGAGCAGAGCCCAGGGAAGGCATAAGCCTTGAAGAGCACAGCTGAGCACTGTGAGCACATCCATCTCATAGGGCTCTCTTCAGGGCCCGACAGAGCCCCAGGCTGGGCTTTAGAGATGGGAGTCACTTCTCTGTAGATAAAAAGGAATCCGACAGCTCTGTGACACATGCAAGAAAATCCAGTGTCCATAGTCTGCTTGTGAGCTCCTTCACAACCTGGCTCTGCTTTCTTCCCTCCTACATCACCTGAGAAGATTTCCTTTCCCTATCCAGACTATCTCAATGGACTTGCAACAGACATTTCGGGCAGGACATTGCTTCATTGTGCAGGACTATCTTGTAAGTTCTGGGCATTTACCTTCACTGGCCTTCACTTCCTAAATGCCTGCCACCTCCACCCCCTCACCACTTGTAAGAATGATATGGGATGGTATCTAACCCACTTCTAACTTCACAAGTGGGGAAGAGAATCAAGACCAACAACCCAAGGCTGATTCCTAGGAGGTGGAGGTTAGACATCCCTCTACTCTCCAACTTTGTTACTAATTTTAACACCAACTGCCCCACTCCTGGCACTCTGCTTCTCTGGTTTGATAGTTCATTGCAATGGCCACACTGAACTCTAAGAAAATAGTCACGATTATGGGGCTTATTGGGGAAGTAATACATCACAATTCAAGATTAGAAATGACCCAGGACACAGTTCTTTGATCAAAACAGCTTCTTTTCAGCTGTAGCCACAGACAGGCCTTGTTTTGTTCAATGTCCAGTACTATGTCCGGGTTCTGCATGAGCACAGTTAAGTGTTCTGGAATTCCTACTTTTCTCAATGTAATCCCTAAGTTATTATGATCTAAACAGTCAAATTCCTTCAATGCACCTTGGACTTCCTCCTTCAGTATCATTGGCTCTTGATCACATGCTACCTCTTGAAACAGTTGAACATTAACCATTTCCTTTTGGTACAGTGACT
>NW_006408601.1:2829279-2832938 GCF_000296735.1 Chrysochloris asiatica
CACCCCACTCACCAGCAAGCTTCCTACCTTCCTGTCTGAAGGCACTCAGCTTTCTGGTTCTTTGTGCAGGGAAGCCTGCTGCTCTATTTGGTGCCAGTCTTGTGGTTCTTTGGTAATGTTTATTATCAATTATAATCATAGAACAATATGTGATAAATATAGTTGTAAATTACTTAAATGTAACATTTCTTAGATCATATGAATACTAACAACAAAATATTGGCGCCCTGGTGGCATAGTGGGGGTTACACATTGAACTGTTCACTACAGGGTCGGTGGTTCAAATCTACCAGCCACTCTGTTGGAGACAGTTGAGGCTTTCTACTCCTGTAGAGACATACAGCCTTGGAAATATCCTATGCAGGGTTGTTATAAGTAAGAACTGACTTGTTGGCACACAACAACAAACTTGTAAAATATTTCTACAGTGAATTACGAGTGTGAGACAAAAAATGATCTGCACTGCTGTATTAAAATGCCCATCCACGTCCTTGGCTAAATGACAAAAATTGAGCATGCATGTGAAATTATTCTGTGGAATATATGAATGACAAAGCCTAAACTTCGGATTAAATTCAGAAGACTGCTATCCAAAGGTTCTGTGATCTTGCATAACAGTGTACATCCAGACACCTCTGCCCACACTGTTAATACTCTGCAAAAACTTCCTTTCGAGGTGTAAAAGCATCCTGCTCTTGCTCCATTGCACTTTCACCTGTTTGGTTCCTGAAAGTAGCCCTTTGAGGATGAAGAGTCATCTCTGATGAAGAAGTGAAGACAGTGGTGCATTTGTGGCTCAAACCTCAGCCTAAAACATATTTTAATAAAGGAATACAAAAGCTTGTTGACAGATGCACAAAGTGTATTGAAAAGCAAGGAGATTATGTTGAAAAATGCTGTATTTGTCTTTTCTAAAAGTTGATTAAAAGAAATTCTACAGCTAGAGTGCAGATAATTTTTGACTCAGGCTCGTGTATTAGTTACATTATTAGTAACTGAGCAGA
This sequence comes from Chrysochloris asiatica, assembly GCF_000296735.1. Classification (NCBI taxonomy): domain Eukaryota; kingdom Metazoa; phylum Chordata; class Mammalia; order Afrosoricida; family Chrysochloridae; genus Chrysochloris; species Chrysochloris asiatica. The sequence goes on from NW_006408601.1 coordinate 2,830,284, forward strand.
AGCCTTTTGGGATTTTTCTTTTTTCTTTTCCTATCATTACTATTCTCAAGAAGTTATTGACAGGAGTTCACAAACATTCACTACGTCAATATTGTAGCTAAAATCCCAGGAAATTGGACAAAATCAGTGACTGCCGAACCACTGGCAGCAATGTAAACAATGAATAGCATGTGCTTGCAGCACTGGCAGACAGAGCCATGCTCAGATTTGAAGCATCATTGTGACTGGGTAATAAAGGACAGCTCTAACTAGAATTCGTTGTTGTATTGTTGTTAAGGGTCATCATGTATGGTTGGACTCATAGCAATCCTGAACAGGGTTTCTAAGGAGCAACTTGTCGGTTTAAACCTTCAAACCTATGGTTAGCAGTTCAGTGCTTATCCTACAGGGCATTGTTGTTGTTAAGTGCTGTGGAGTCAGTTCTGACTCATAGCAACCCAGCATAGGGTTTCCAAGGAGTGTCTGGTGAGTTTGAACTGCCAATCTTGTGGTTAAAACTGGCCTTGCGGTCGAGAGCTTATGCTACAGCGACAAAAAGTCAGCAAAGAATTTTAGCTTTGTAGGTATATTGATACAAGTAAACTGGGGTTAAAAAAAAAAAAAAGCGAGCGAGAAAGCTTTTGTTGTAACAAACGACAGGGATATTTTTATTAAAAATAATACATGTTTGCTGAATCACTGAACAAAATTTCGTAGACACTTTTATGTCACCCCACCCCCCTTTACAGTGTCACCCGGTGCGCTCTGCAATCTCCTAGTGACGGTCACTGTCCAGATGACCAAGTCACAGTGGCCTCCTCTGCACTTCCACATTCTCCCCCTACCCTCCAGCTGCACCCTTCCCCGCCCTGACCTAGAAGAGATCGCCTCTATTGGATGGGTTGATTTAGAGTGGATTTTCTTTCTTACACTGCGGCTCCTGAAGACCAGATAACATCCTAGAAGCATCTTTGTATTCTTCACAATACTTGGCCTCAAACTTGAGAAGCAAAACGACTTCACCCAGGTCCCTGCAGGGAACCCTTAATGGCTTCTTCAGCAGGGTAGGGCAACCTTCTGAGCATGCCCCAAGAACCGCAGCCTGGGCTTTACTGCCACCTGGCGGCGGACCCAGAGCTCGGACTTTATGGCAATGGAAAGAGTTGCTTATGCTGCTCTGGGCTAATGAGGCTGGCTACTGAAACTCTCCTGGCAAGAGTCAGGATATTACAGCTGCCCTTAGGGTGATTGTTACCGTGACAACCATTGTTTATGCAGCTTATTTACACGTTAAAGGAGCTTTGATTTCACACACAACTTCACTTAAACCACATCGGAACCTTGTGAAGTCAACTGAATAAGTAAAATATTATATTTATTTTATGAGTACCGCAAATAAAAGGCCTGGTGATTAGTTTTTAAAGATTGTTGCTGTCGGTAGGCGCCATTGAGTCGGTGAGTTAGTGAGTTGGTTCCGACCCTTAGCAACCCTGCATATGGTTTCTGAGGAGCAGGTGGTGAGCTTAAATCACGAACCTTGCAGATCAAACCAACTTTGAAGTCCCGCATTAACCCACAGCACCGCACCTATGGGTCAGTTCTACTCACTGTAAATGAACTCAACAGTACCTAACAGCAGCAACATGGGTAAACAGAAGTGAATAATCCCAATAATAACATCTCTTCCTGTCCTACCATTTCCAATCTTTGTCTTATCCAACTAAATGCTGTTTAATATGTGCCAAGCAGTGGGCTAAGGGATTTGTAACAGTTACATAAATGAATGGGCCATTTCCTGTTTTAGAGTTGTAGTTTAGACCCAAAAGCTGTGTGCCCACACATTCTAAAGGACTGTCCAATAGAAAGATAATGTGAGTCACATATGTACTACACATTTGTCTAGTAACCTCATTAAAAGAAAAAAAGGAAAAAGAGATGAAGCTAATTTTAGTGAGATATTAATCCAGTATATCAGGCGTCTTGGTGTGTTGTTGTGGGCTAATGCGTCAGACTGCAAAGTCGTTTGAACTGCAACATCAGTGGTTCAAGCTCACCAGCTACTCCTTGTAAACCCTATACAGGCTCGCTATGGGTCGGAATCGACTAGACGGCACTTAACAACAACAACAACAACAACAGTATATTAATGGAGTGTTGGTGTGGTGCCGTGGATTAATGTGCTCGATTGCAAAGTCACTTTAAACCGCAAGATCAAGCTCACCAGCCGCTCCTCAGCGACCGTATACAGGGTCACTATGAGTGGCAATATAAGTATATTAAAAGAATCATTTTAGCATAACAACAAATAGAGACATTTGCATTATCTTCAAGAGCCTCTCTTTGTTTTTAAAAAGTTTTTATTGTGAATAAAGTAATAGTTTACATGGCAGAACATCAGTTTTACACTCATCTTTTCATTGCAATAATTACAATCCCCTCTGGGCATCATCATTCAAAAGTATTTGCTTCTATTCCCTCTAGGTTTTTTGAGAGGTGGGTGGATTAGGGGGTGGGGTATGTACACAAAAACACTCAGGAATATATAATCACTTAAACAACCAAAGGGCACGAACGTTCAGCAAGTCTGCCTCCTGGCCCCTAGCATATAACCTTTCTCTTTCCATTCAGTCCTCAGCTGCTCTATCTCTTCATGTCCTCATCTCTGCTTCCATGTCT
>NW_006408601.1:2833068-2834673 GCF_000296735.1 Chrysochloris asiatica
CACTTCTACCTTTACAGTTGTGACGATTGCAATTACTATGATAGCAATTACTCACTATTGAATCATAAGAATCTTATCCCCATATCTTTTCACCAGACTCATATAGACAAGGGAAAAACTATTCAGTGGGAATTCTACCTTTCCTTGCACCCTCTGAAACTAAACTCCCTCTTGAAAACTTGTAAGTCAGTCGCTTCGTGACTTTATAGTCCCTCCTCCCCACCTCAGTTTTAGGTAGCCAATGTCTAAGTTGACTGTCCTTATCAAGCATGTATACAGAGGGAATAGGATTGATACTTGATGTGAAGACTCCTTCCCTCTCAGTTGGTATTTTGAGCTACTACATCTATAAGTATAGGTAAAGTTTATCAAACTGTAGCAATTTGTTTCCTTTATCAAAAATTTTTTTATCTTCCTTTAGTCAACTTCTGATCATCAAGCCATTGAAGCTAGGTCAAATGTGTACTAACTACAAATTTGAGCATTCTTCAATAGATCTACAAAAACCTAGAGGTTTGACCTGAAATTTTATCCTTTTAGTATTTTAGTCAGACTAGCTTAGGTTATGTTGTGATAATACACAATCTCCAAAACTCAAGGACTTAAAACAAAAACAGGTTTATGTTTCATCCATCCGTGTTGGCACAGAGCTCTACTCATCGTGAACCCAGGAATCCAAAGTGATGGAGCTGCCACAACTCGAATGTTCCAGGGGGAAAGGAGCTCTCTGGAGGGTCTTTATTGAACAATTAAATGCTGGCCAGAAAGTGTGCCACTGTGCGGAGTCACATAAACAGTAAAAACAGACACAGCCCTGTTCTCACAGAATTTTATTCTAGTTGGAGAAACAGGATTGGCCAAGTGGCAGCATTGATGTACTCAAGCATGGCAACAATAGCGAGGTTGGCCCAGGATCGGGCAATGTTTCATTCTGCTGTGCATAATAAGGTCGCTATGGGTCGGTACTGACTCAATGGCACCTAACAACAACAACAACCACCCTTGAGTCAGTTCCGATTCACAGGATCCTGTATAGGATTTTCAAGGAGAGGCTGGTGGGCTTAAACCTGACCTTGAGGTTCAAACTGACCTTGTAGTCCAGCACATTAACCTGCAGGGCTACCCAAGATTCAGATACTAGGTGGAGTGTTAGCTAATTTCACTTCTTCAGTATCAGCCTTAGCCCTGCCAAGAGATTCTGTTGCCGTTTAATATTCCCTTTCACCTTGCAAATTAAATGTTTTTTATACCAAAAGATCACTAACTTTGCTCAAGACCAAACAAGCAGTGGTTGGTAGAGCTGGGATTTAAATCCTTGCCTGTCAGTGTACTTTCCCCTAACAGTATACACTACCTTTGCAAAGCAATTTCTGACTCTGTTAAGCTATAAATCAAATAAAGAAAATAGCTGTTTCAAATTGAGACTTCTTCATTTTCCTCTAACCGCCAATCGTCTGTCTGTCATGCTGTGGTGGTTTGAATTGCTGTGATTCTGAGGGCTATGCCACCGGTATTTTAAATAACCAGCAGGGTCACCCATGGTGGACAGGTTTCAGATGAGCTTTCAAACAAAGACAGACTAGGAAGAAAGAGTGACAAACTACT
>NW_006408601.1:2840688-2854175 GCF_000296735.1 Chrysochloris asiatica
TCTTACATGGTCCACAACAGACTGTCTTATTATCTGTTTTTTCCTGTTAGTAAAGACTCTACTATCTGACTGTTTTTCACATTAATGACATATCTGGTAGTAATGATTGCCAAGTTGGGAGGCAAGAGTAATGCTGGCTGTGATGGTTAAGGTTATGTGTCAACTTGGCTGGGGCGTGAGTCTCAGGGGTTTGCAGTGATATAAAGTGGTGATGGCGGTGGTGGTGTGCCATGGTGTCTGTTCCAACTCATAGCAACTCTGTATAGGGTTTCCGAGGTTGTACATCTTTATAGGTACAGAATGTCTCATCTTTCTCCCACAGAAAAGCTGGTAGTTTCAAACTGCTGACCTAGGGGTTGACAGCCTGACTTGCAACTGCCACAAGAGCTCATTGATATAATGAAGTAGTCATCCTCTATGTTGGAAACTGAAATGGCCATCTTCCATTTTTGCATAATGCCAATTTTTGCATAACGGCCTGGTCTTTGACACCTAATCATGTTGATAAATTAGGAGTGGAGATATATATATATATATAAGGGTTGTTGTTTGCTTTTGTATTTAATGGCATTAAAAGATAATACATTTTTCCATGAACTTTTTAAACTTTCTACTGTGACTCCATGGCACATAACAACAACAACAACTGTGTGTATATGTGTATAATCATGTTTTAAAGCTCTGGCTGGAGATGGTGTTGGCCAGTGAGTCAATTGTTTCTAGCATAAATGAAGATGGTCTTTTGAAGGGGTGTAGCTTGCTCTATGGTGAGGATTAGGATTCAACTGTAACAACCAGATCTGTATAGAGTGCACAGCTTTAATGCCTGCAGAATAAAGATGGGCGTGGCTGTGAACTGTGGCTTCTGGTGGTAAAGAAATCCTAGAAAGAGTTGACTTAGTGCAGATGAAAGAAGAGGAGAGTAGTCACCCAGAAACCACAGGAAAGAGAGTGGGTTGGAAACAGAGAGTTTATGTGATGAAACTCAATCTATTATGGATATCCGGGTGTTACCAACATCAAACAGATCTGGCTTGGCCCCAAATCTGCTAGGATTAATGGGAAAAGCAAAGTCTATCATTGTGTACTCTGACTTACAGAAACCTATATAAAGTTTCCAAGACTGTAAATGTTTACTGGAACAGACAGAGTCTCATCTTTCTCCTGCGCAGCAGCTGGTGGATTTAAACCACAGACCTTGTGGTTAACAGACTAATGCCTAACCTACAATGTGGCTATGGTGATTATGAAGAATATTGACTATACACACCATGGACTGCCAGAAGAATGAGCAAATCTGTCCTGGACTAAGTAAGTCAGAATATTCCTTGGAAGCAAGAATGGTGAGACTTCATCTTGCGAACTTTGGAAATTTTATCAGGAGGGACCTGTCCCTGGAGAAGGACATCAAGATCAATAAAGTAAAGTGTTTACAAAAAAAAGCAAGACCCTCAATGTGATTGGTTGTCACAAAGGCTACAGTGTTTTGTTCTGCTGTACACAGAGTCAGAACCAACTCAATGGCGCCTAATGATGGCAACAATATCATTGAATGTGCCTGTGTGAATTTTCTACCCAGTGGCTATGCAAGAGTCCTGCGGGTTTATGGGAGTCCCCTAAAGAAGACTCTTTGCAGGTGGGTGCAGCTCTTGGAACTTCATGCCCATGTCCTGCTCAATCCATTCAGAAGCATTGAACCCAATGTTTGTTATAACAAGTTTGGGCACAGAGAACTTCACTGATTGCCGAGTCCTGGTAAGCAGTCCCTGGTGTTCTTAGTCATCACTGTCTCTAGAATCACTTGTAGTTTTTGCTGGCCATCCACTTGCTGTTTCTTTCTGTTATAGCTTCCCAGTTCTCTGAGTTTCAGAAGAGGAGCATGCTGCTGACCAATTAAGATTATTGTATCTCATGACAAAAAGATTGTCTCAGTAATTGATGTAGTTTCTCCTGAGAAACCAATGAAAACTTTTGTCTGAGACAGCTGCAGGGGACCATCACATGGATCCTAACAGTGAAGCCAACGGGGGAAATCAATGCTGAGAGATAGAAATGTTGTTGTTGTTAAGTGTTTTTGAGTCAGTTCCGACTCATAGTGACCCTGTATTGGTTTCTGAGAAGCCGCTGGTGGGTTTGAACCAATAGTCCTCATGGTATCTTTTGGATCCCTGGATTAAGCCATACTGAAATTCGTTAGCCTTGTACTTTTTAGTGACATAAACCAATAAATTACCTGACTCTCTTTCTCTTTCCATCCCTTACGCCCAACTGGCTGTGTTTTTTACAATTTGCATTCCTAACAGAGTGCTGCCCTTCCTGGAAGAATTTATGAGAGGCAAAGGTCATGGCCACTTATGAACCAGTATCTCTGTCTCCCCATCTCAAAGAATCTAACTCTTTTCTGAATCAGATTCTAACCCAGAAAATCGAACTTTTTCTCCCCATCTCCTTTTCAGCTCTTGGAGTATTCTCCACTCTGGAACAATCAGCTTCATAGATTTTATGTGACTTTTTAATGTTTGTTAAGTGCTGTTGAGTAGGGTTCCAACCCATAGCAATCCTGTATAGGGTTTCCAAGGAGCAGCTGGTGAAGTTGAACTGCAGGCCTCCTGGTCCAAGTTGGCTTTGCAGCTCAGCACATTTACCAACAGCGCCACACTAGACCTTTGAAAAGCAAAGCTGGTAAATTCTTCCACAAGGCAAAGGCCACTTAGATCTATCTCTTGGACATGAATGCTTGGGGAGAGAAAAATTGCCTTTTTATTAGCCTACAGCTAGGGGAGTAGGTTAGAATAAGTACTCAATAAATTATCTGCTAGTTAATTTGTAATATTTACAGCTGAGACAACAAATTCCTAGTAATAACATTTCTAAAATTTCAGACATGTTTGAAACATTAGGACATCAGAGCAAGACAGAAGACACTTAACCCATACCTTTTGGGCTAGAGAGCTGTTGCCAAATGGTCATTAGAAAGGTTGGGAGCTCAGAGATAAACTCAGAACGGGAGTTATGATTCAAATGCTTCCAGGATCAGGCAGGTAACAAAAACTAGTGATCAAAACCAGGCTGGAGGCCCACTGGGAGTCATGGGACTTCCGTGAACTGGAGAGGGTGGTTCAGTCAAGGGGCTGCAGCTATGCAGCTCAGCCTATTGTTACCTTGTGGAAAAAGGGGACCAGTGTGGTGCCAGTTTCTGAATTTTTAGGGAAGCCACAAATGCAGACTTTTATGTGCATTCTCCCAAGTTTTAAATGTTGGCAACTAATTCCAATTACAAACAAAAACAAACAACATCATTGAGCCAAACAAAACACACCTGCAGGTCAGTTCAGCCCAGAGTTTTTAAACCTCTGTTGTAAAGTCTGTAATTATTTATACTTAATTTACCTCCACAGTAAACCTGCTTATGCATTTGTGAATAGTGCTATGATATTATTTTTCAAACATCTTTTTCTGTTCTTTTGTTTAAATTCAAGACAAATAGTCTCTATTGGATATCACGTTCGTGAGAAACCAGACTCTCCAAATCACATGACCTTTGATGCCTGGTTGGCCACCAGTGGGTGAGGGGTGTCTGAGTTGATACATTTCCCCTTTCCCAGGCACTGCACCTGTGTTTCTGTTGGGTGCTTCTTCTCTTTGTACATGTGATTTGGTTTGGGTTGACCCAAGCTCTGAATCTAAGGATCAGCCCTCAACCCTGGTCTGGCCGATCAGAGACTATTATCAGACCACAGCGGATTGGTTCAAATAGGGAGCACATGCAGCAAGCCACACCAAGGAGACAATTTTTGGATTTGTTTTCCTTAAATTTGCAAAAATGATTAGGCAAGAGAAGCTTTCTTTTTGGGATTGCTAACTACAAGAATTCTACACCTGGAGGCTTAGGTGCCATCAAAGTGATAAAACCTGGAAAAGCTTTAGGCAAATCCCAAGGAAATCAGAAAATGGGGGAATGATGATGGTGGGAAAGAGAGATAAAGGCACAGGGACTAAATTTGAGCCCAGAATTCACGTGAGCCAGAAGCTATATGGATAACTGAACTTTTTAGGTTAACAAAGGTTTTCTCCTTTTCTTCAGACAGTTTCAATTGGGAATCTCTCCCTTGTAATCAAAATAGGCCTGATGAACACACACTGCTCCCCTAACTATCTAATAACACAGCATCTGGGACCTAACAGGAGGCTTGGAGCCAGAACCAGGATTGGGTACTGTTGGCTGGGAGGTGGGGACATCTGTGAACCCCAATCAAGGCTCTGGGAAGACAGCAGAGGAAGAAGCAGGGCTGACAGAATTCAACCTTTTTAGCAGAGATTCGTGTCAAGATGTGTGCTAGGGAAGCATCCCACATTGAGGGTCTGGATTGCTATAACCCTTGTGTGTGTGTGTGTGTGTGTGTGTGTATAAATGAACTCAAACTGGATTGGAGAATGGAATGAAGTCAGTAACGTGGAAGTTGCTTTGGTTCATATGTGATGCTCCAAGACCATCAGTATTTTGCACCAGCAAGCAGCAGAAGATGAAGGCAAAGTACACAGATACTGCTGAAGACAGCACTCTGTCTGCAGTGCTGGACACAGTGCCCACTTACCCATTGTCCCCCTTTGGACTTGTTGGTTGCTGTCAGAGTTGGCTCCTGACTTATGGTGACCCAATCAACACACAATGGAACTGAAGGTTAACTTGTGCTGTGCTAGTCCAGTGGTTGCTTGGAGATTGGACCATGGTGATCCATAGAGTTTTCCCTGGCAGTTCATTAGTTGGGTTTCCCTGTCCATTTTCCTATAAGTAGATTTCTAGGCCTTTCTTCTTAGTCTAAAAGCTTCACGGAAAGCTGTTCAACACAATAGCATCATCCATGTATTGGCTCTGGTAGTGTAGGGGTTGCGAATCAGGCTGCGAACCTTAAGGTCAGGAGTTCGAAACTACCAGTCGCTCTGCAGGAGAAAGATGAGGCTTTCTGCTCCTGTAAAGATTTATAGCCTCAGAAACCCTGTACAGGGTCACTATGAGTCAGAACCAACTTGACGACACTCAACAACAACAATAGTGCATTGGCCAGGAATCAAACCAATGAACATAGTCCTTTGTGCTTACTTTGAGCAGGAGCTCTGTGTTGCTGTTGTTCCAACTCATAGTGACTTCAAGGGAGTGGCTGATGGGCTTGAACTACTGACCTTGCAGTCCAGTGCTTATCCTACAGTGCCACACCCACCAGGACTCTGATCTCTGTGTGAGAAGCGCTTATTACTCAGTTTTCCTCGATCACATCTACTTTTCCTTTGTCTTCATGACTCAGGAGACTCCAGCTTCTCCTACATTGGTGGTGGTGGTTATGTGTTATGGAGTCAGTTCCAACACATAGTGACTCTGTATAGGGTTTCCAAGGCTGCAAATCTTTACAGGAGCAGAAAGCCTCATCTTTTCCTGCAGAGACTGGTTAAGTTGGAACTACTGATCTTGCGGTTCACAGCCCAACTCATAACCCACTCTCCTACCAGGGTTCTAGTCTATGACATTGCCTTCCATCAAATTATCTTCAGGGTCTCTTCATGCTCTCTCTCTCTTTTTTTTTTTTTTTTTTAACAAAAGGGTCTTTTGTTTTTCTGAAGAATTTCTTTATTTATTAGAAACTGGACCTTTACTTAAAAAACAAAACAAAACACTGTGCTAGTACTGTTATTACAATTGTTATTTCCTTTGTTAGGGCTTTGGTTGCAAAGTTGCATGTTTTGAGTTGCCTGCCTCATTTCTGCTTTTCCCACAAGTCTTATTATTTCTAGTGTTCAATTTTGCAGAAAGTGCATTTTCCCCAGGAATACACACCTGCTTTGTTTTTTAAGAATTGAATGAGAAGCATAGATATGTTGACCCTGAATCATGTTGTTTCAGTTCACATTCATCTTGCTTTTATGCAGCGTCATCAGAGTTCAACCTGCCTTCTGATCATTTTCTTTTCTAGTGTTGAAATATAAAGAGACTTGTGCTCTCTTCCTGGGTGCTATTAAGCTGGCCCAGAAGCTTGTCTGAATGCAAGAATCAGGGAGACCTAGCACACACTCTGCCTGCCAGCGTCCAGGAGGAGTCTTTAAGCAGCATCGTATACACCAGCAATGCAGCATAAGCAGATGTTACAAACTGTAAAAGACGCAGGATGCAGGCAGCTGGAAAATTGCGCTACAAAAATAAACACCCGGTTTCTGCAAATTGGGCAACTCTCATTAGCCCTGGGAAGCTCATTTTCATGGTTAAGTAGTTAAGTAGCTGATTAAAGGCACAAGAACATTTAGGCACCTGCCTGTTTCTTCCTTTTCTTTTTATTTTACATACTGGCCAGGAGATGGAGCACTTGGTTGCAGTTTGGAGGAGGAGCCCTCAGAAGGCTACAAAAACTATTCAGCACCTGAAAATACTTCCGGCTTAAACTGAGAAAATGAGTTAGATTTTTCCAGAGGGAGAATTCAATTTTAAAACCAGCTAGAAACCGAGTGGCTTAGAACATAATAACACCACCTGCCATTTTTTCATTTGTATTTGAAAATCCACTTTATGTCGATTAGCGGTGGGGGCCAGTGCAGCCCCAACGGTATGATATTAAACCAGGAAGTGAAAAAAATAAAAAAGTCATTTGAGATGGAACTTGTTTCAGAGCTTACCGTATTAGAAAACAGATCGCTTGCTTGGTACATTGGCGTTTGGCAGACTTGAATTAGAATCTTGACGACAAATGTCTTTTATAATGGTTTATTCTTTATAGCCATATCTTTGCATGTTATTAGAAGTCAACAAAGCCACTATTTCCAGGCCTGAGTAATCGGGGAAGAGGTTTTGGAACCAAGAATTTATGTATTTCAAATGCTGTTTTTTTAGGAGGTGGTGGTGGTGGTGTGCTGTGTAGTTGGTTCCAACTCATAGTGACACTGTACAGGGTTTCTGAGGCTGTAAATCATTATGAGAGCAGCTGGCAGTTTTGAACTGCTGACCTTGAGGTTAGCAGCATGATCATAACCACTATGCTGCTTATATTTGAAGAACTAGCTCTAGAATGGAGTCTCTGGATGGTGCTTGGTTGCTGACTAAAAGGTTGTAGGTTCAAGTCCACTTTGGAAGATCTAATGATCTACTTCCAAGCATGAGTCATTGAAAACCCTACTGTGTGTGACACGTGGGGCCACCATGAGCTGGACTGACTTGATGGCAGCTGGTGTTGGTAGTTCTAGAATACAGTAGCTTGAGGTCTAACTTACATTGAGATATGGGCCCAAGAAAGTAATGTTCTAAAACAGGATCATAGCAAACATGTATTGAAGACTTGCCATGTGGTCAAGTACCCTGTGTAGAGGTGCTCTGAATACAGTCTCTCTTTTGAAACTTTATTGAGATGCAATTCATATAACAAAATAACTATTTTAAAGTGAGCTATTCAGAGGCACTTTAGTATTTTCACAACGCTGTGTAGCTATTATATCTAGGTTCTAAAACATTTCCATGACTCCAAAATTAAGCAGGTTCTCTCCATTACCTTTTAGTATGGATTAAATTTTATCCCCTCCCCCAAATGTGTACGGAACTCCTGGTATTGAATCTGTGGATGTGATACTGTTTGGAAATAGGAGTTTTCTTTTGTTATGTTAAAGAGATCATTATAGAATAGGGTGAGTCCTAAACTTAATAGCTGCTGAGTTTTTAAAAAGCAAAATACAGAGATATAGGGGGAAGGTAGGCACTATGTGAAGATCGTCTGCAAGCAAAGGACACCAAAGAACACTGAGTGCTACTGGAAAGATTCTCTTTCTGGAACCATGCTTTGAATTTGGATATTCTTCTCCTAAAGTGTGAGAAAATACATTTCTGTTCCTTAAAACCACCCACTTTTGGTATTTCTGTTATGACAGCACTAAGAAACTAAATCAGTAGACTTCCGATGTGTTTACTGACTCAGTGACTGATAGGTGTTTTATTAAAAGAGCAACCCAACTTCTTGAATGCCTATCTTCTCATCTTTCATGATGTTAGGGATGTTTTCTTCCAACAACTCTTCCACAATTTTCTCTGTGTATTTTTTTCTTTTGTCTCTTCCTGTTCTGGAATTCAACCACACGTAAGCTATTCCTCTTGATGGTGTAACACATAAATCTCAGACTTTATTCGAATTTTTCTCCATGGTTTTTCTTTTAGTACACTAGCATTAAGAGATTTTGTCTTTATACTCATTACTTTGGCCTTCCATTGGTTCAGAGCTACTCCCTTGCCCTTTCAATATATTATCCATTTCTGAAACCTTAGTATTCATCTGAATTTCTATTTGCAGCTTTTCTATTGTTTTTAAGTCATTGTAGTGTTTTCCTGAATTCTTCTAGAGTTTTCCTTAATCCCTTGAAAGTAACTTATGGTGTCATGAATTATTTAATATGTCTCTTCTAGCCTTAGATGTAAGGAGCCCTGGTATTATAGTTGGTTACATGTTGGGCTGCTAACTGCAAGGTCACAGTTTGAATCTACCAGCCATTATATGGGAGAAAGCTTTGAAGCCTTAGAAACCCTGTACAGGGTTGCTATGAGTTGGCACTGACTTGAGGGCATGCAGCTGCGGCCTTAATCTTTGTAACTCCCACCAAATGACTCTTTTCATGATGGGCCTAAGTAAGAGAAGGTGGGAGAAGGCACTTATAAGATAGGAATCAGTTGTGAATAATTGTTAACCTTCTTAATTGTGAAAGCTTGGAACTCTAACATGGGTATAAAACGAGCCATCTCAGAAGCAGAGAGGGGAGTCTCAGTACCATCAGAGAAGCAGACCCAGGAGTGGATTGTGCCCTTTAGATCCTGAGATCTCTGCACTGAGCTTCCTCAACCAGAGAGAGCTGTGATGCCAGAGGAACAGCAGGAAAAGCAGCAGAACTAAGAGCCAGAGCATGAGCAAGAGGAGAGGACTTCCCAGTTCACGGAGCAGGAGCAAGGGAAGCTCAGTGACTCTGGGCAGGAGGCTGTCTTGAAGAGTAGAGTGTCTTCAGGTACTTAATTGGGGGAACTAGGTTTTCTGATCCATGGAGCGAGAGCTGAGGTTTCAAGCTAAGGCTTATGGTAGAGTGGTGTGCCCTATGGTTATTTATCAACATTCCTAAAAGAGCTTTGTAACATTGCCAGGGCAGGGAGAAGGCTGTCTGTTGGCACAACTGAGGCGAGGCTGTCCTGACTGGAAGAACTGAACCCTGAGCATTTGACCCTGAATCATAAGTCCTGTAACTGTGAGTACGGTATCTGAGCTCAGTGTGGCCATTGCAATGACTTATTGAACCCAGCTGAGTAGAAATGTTGTGGGAGGGATGGTTGGTGCCACATTTTTGCATACCTAAATGTCATTCTTTTGAATTACTTGTCAGGTAGTTCTAATACCTTTGGTCCCCAAAGAAAATGCCAAGACATAATCAATCTTTCCAAACCAAACACAAGGAAAGAATCCCCAAAGCAGCTCTGGAAAAACAGTTACCTATAAAGGAGAATCAATAAGACTAAGTTCTGATTTCTCAGCAGAAACTATGCAAGCAAGAAGGCAATGGATTAGCATATATAAAACTCTGAAAGAAAAAAATTGCCAATCAAGAATCATATTCCTAACAAAATTGTCCCTCAAATGCCCAACGAAAGTGTCCCTCAAATTCCCAACAAAATTGCCCTCTCAAATATGATGGTGGAATTAGGACATTTTCCAGATAAACAGAAATTAAAGGAATTTGTTAAAGCCAAACCAAATTTACAAAAAAATACTATAGGGAGTTCTTGGACAGAGAACCGACAACCCGAGGTAAACATACATGATGACACCACCCAGAAGTTAACAAAGATATCTACATATCCAATGGAAAAAAACCTTACAAGATTGAAAATAGGGAACCAGAAAAATATCAATTCATAATGAAGCCAACTGCAAAGCAAAATGAAGGACTAGTGTAGATACAGAACTTCCAATGGCAAGGAAGCCAAGTAAATTTCAAGATGTAACAGACTGTTTTAAACTTGGGAAGAAATTAATAAAGGGTGGTGTGGTGCTGTTGGCTAATGTGCTGAACTGCAAAGTTGGTTTGAACCACCAGGTCGGTGGTTCAAGCTCACCCAGGCACTCCTCAGAAACCCTATATAATAGGGTCGCTATGGGTTGGAACTAACTTGAGGGCACTTAACAACAACCTCAAAGAAAATTAATAAACTATCTCAAAATAAAAAGAGGAAAAAAGATTTAGTAAAACAGCAACACAGCAAATGACAAGAAGATCCACAAACAAATACAAATGGACAAATAATTGCATTATCCCACTATCGTAAAAAGTCAAGAAAAGGTTTTCACATTAAAAGAAACATCCTTTGATGGTTACTGGGATGGAGGAAGAGGAAGTAATTAAAGTGTTAACTTGGGTGAAGCAGAAGGCAATATACAATAAAATGGAGGTTGGCAGAAGAATAATGAAAGCATGGGAAGACATGGGGAAGAGTGTAAAAATTAAAGGCAAAGGAGGTAAAAACTATTACATGCACACCCGCAATAACAGAATTTATGATAGACTCACAGGCTGAATGGATGTGGGAGGAAGAGGGAGAGAGATAAATGTTTGACAGAGGATATCTGTACATGGGTAGTTACCTTTGTTGCAAACATATCCATGAATGTGGTGGAATGTACTGGGGACAAAGTTATGAAACATTTTAAGTCATTCCCAAACACATGGAGAGGGTGCAGGCTGGACCTGGGGGCTCAGGACTATAGTCTTGGAGGATACCATGGTCAACTGGCATAACATAGTTCACAAAGACAGTGTTCTACATCTCATGTTGGTGAGTAGTGACTGGGACATCAAAGGCTCATGAGGTGCCATCTAAGGTGCAACTATTGGTCTTTCCCTGTCTAAAGAAAGAAGAGTGATGAAAATGGAAGTTGCTTGGAAACAGTGAATTCAATGGACTAATGGACCACATGAACATCAGTCCTAATACTAGAAGAACTAGATGATGTTTGGCTACCACTGTCAAGTGCTCTACAAGGGATCACATTAGAAGGTTCTGGAGTGGAAGAAAATATGGAACAAAACTCAAAATCATAAAGACCAGGCTTACTGGGCAGATAGAAAATGGTAGAATGCCAAGACTATGGATGCCTCTTGGTCACTCTTCAGGTTTGGAAGTGAATTTGACTCCATGGTTCCGTTTTTAGCCAGTCAGTGGATAGGTATAGAGGAGGAACAACACTAGTGGGGCCTGCGTACAATAGAATAGGAAACCATTAGAGATCAAAAGGGAAGCATTTACTCAAAGAAAAGTTCAGAAGGATT
This sequence comes from Chrysochloris asiatica, assembly GCF_000296735.1. Taxonomy (NCBI): domain Eukaryota; kingdom Metazoa; phylum Chordata; class Mammalia; order Afrosoricida; family Chrysochloridae; genus Chrysochloris; species Chrysochloris asiatica. Next base: position 2,852,017 of record NW_006408601.1, read on the forward strand.
AAGAAAGAAGGAAGAATGGAAAGGAAACACAGGGAGGAAGTGGGATAAGTGATGTTGCATGGAGGAGATTGCAATCATTGAAGTGAAACAACGTGTATGATCTGCCCTGCAAATCTTCCCTCAATTCACAACAGAAAGTTAGAAAGGAAGGAAGATAGAAAGAACAACCCATTTTTTATTTGCTGTTACAATCCTGTTTCCAGAATGGGCAGCCTGAAACCTCTACTTCTTTTGAGGTCTAAACCTGCCCCTTCTAGTAGGGGGACCTTTTGACATGAGCTCCTGAGGGGATTTTCCTTGACTCCATCTTGGAAGTTCTGTTTTTATCACTTACCCTATGGGGAGTCCTGGTATGGTGCTGTGGGTTAATACACTGGACTGCAAGGTTGGTTTGAACCACAAGGTCAGAGGTTCAAGCTCACCAGTCGCTCCTTAGAAATCCTATACAGAGTCTTTATGAGTCAGAACCGACTCAATGGCACTTAACAACAATAACAGTGAGGGTCCATTGATAGCATCTTCTGTGACTCTTGATTAATTGTTTCCTAAAAACAAAACAAAACAAAAAAATTGGAAGAAGAAGAAAAACTAATTGTTCCATGAGGAAATACTGCTGGGCTTTGATTAAAGCACTGTCAGCATTTGTTACAAAGTCCCCAAGCATATGCTTTACACAGGCGGTCCATGCCTCGGGTCATTATTTTGTGATGTTTGTTAAGAAATAGCTTTCTGTTTCACAGTCAGGACAAGTGTGTTTCCCGTCTTGGTTTGCCCCAGCATGTCTTCGTGGGCCTGAGGCTGAATTCACCAAAGGCTGAGCTCATGTCAATTTTTAATTAACCGCTGCTCCTGGGAGCTCTGGTAGTGTAGTGGTTACGAATCAGGCTGCGAACCTCAGGATCAGAAGTTCGAAACTACCAGCTATTATGCAGGAGAAAGATGAGGCGTTCTGCTCCCGTAAAGATTTACAGCCTCGGAAACCCTGTACAGGGTCGCTATGAATTGGAACCGACTTGATGGCACTTAACAACAACAACTAATGGCAAAGTGGGATTTTAAATCTAGGAAAATGATCATCAAAAGAAAAAACAAATATAAAATGAACCTAGTTATATTACAAACATAGGCAAATCAGAATTACTTTAAATTCACATTTTGTCACCTTTGGGAAATCCCAAAATTAGTATCCCTCATTCCCAAGAGAGGAAAACAGATGACCATATATTTTTTGGAGCGTACCTTAATGAACCCTTATTTTGTTCAATGCATTTAAGCAATGCCTTTCTCAATCTGTCTACACAGCAATTTGAAGGTGTTGAGATATAGTTTCTTTAGAAAATTTGGAGTCATCTGTATGGGCTAGATCATCTGTCCTAAGCGCAGGAAAAAAAGAAATTTATCTACTATGGTTCTTGATACAGATGGGGGCAAAGTCACAGCATCAAGGACAAGACTACATTTCTCAATAGATATTACCTAGGAACATAGCTGGGGTGGAGGAGGAAACAGGATGGAAGCATAAAAGTTTGTAACTTCCAAATTTAAAACAAAGCAAATAGGTAACATCCACCTTTCCCAGGGTGGAAGCCTTGTTAAAGGAGTGTGTTGTAAGTTGGGAAACACTAATTTCCTATAAACAACAACAAGGCAGTTATGAGAGTCAGAAACTTTTTGGAAGGAGTTGGAGCAGCAGCTCAGGACTAGTAGTGGTGATGGAGCCTCCTTGCTCCGCAGCTGGATGTGTCTTTGGTGAAGACACAGGGAATGTGGAGACCTTCCGTGGGCGTGCGGTGGAGCTTACCAGGGCCTCTTGGAAAGAGCTACTAGGAAAGCAAAGACTTTGTTTTAAGGGCATGAGGTCATTTTAGGTCTCTTGTTGATCCCAAGTGCCTGGCCTAGTAGTGTCTGAGACATACAGAGATGTTGTTAGGTGCCATCGAGTTGGTACAGACTCATAGCGACCCTGTGTACAACAGAATGAAACACTGTCCAATCCTGGGTCAACCTCACCACTGTTGCCATGCTTGAGCCCATCAATGCTACCACTTCGCAAATCCATTTCGCTGAGGGCCTTCCTCTTCTTCTCTGACTGTCCACCTTAACCAAACATGATATCCTTCTCCAGTGACTGGTCACTCTTGACAATATGTCCAAAGTAT
>NW_006408601.1:2854609-2855616 GCF_000296735.1 Chrysochloris asiatica
GATTTTTGTTTTCTTGACATTGAGATGCAATCCATTCCGAAGGCTGTGGTCTTTGATCTTCATCAGTAAATGTTTTGAGTCCTCTTCACTTTCATCAAACAAGGTTGTATCATCTGCATATCTCAGGTTGTTAATGAGTCTTCCTCCAATTCTGTTTTTCTTCATAGAACCCAGCTTCTCAGATTATTTGCTCATCATACAGGTTGAATAAGTATGGTGAAAGAATACAATCCTGTAGCACACCTTTCTTAATTTGAAACCATTCAGTGTTCCCATGTTCTGCTCAAACAACTGCCTCTTGGTCCAGGTACAGATTCCTCATGAGCACAATTAATTGTTCGGGAATACTCATACTTCGCAATGTTGTCCATAGCTAGTCATGATCCACACAATCGAAAGCCTTTGCGTAGTCAATAAAGCACAGGTAAACATTTTTCTGGTATTCTCTGCTTTCAACCAAGATCCATCGGACATCAGTAATGATATCCCTTCTTCCATGTCCTCTACTGTATCCAACTTGAACCTGTGGAAGTTCTCTGTCAATGTGTGCTTGCAGCCGTTTCTGTATTACCTTCAGGAAAACTTTGATATCCCATGGGATATCAAAGAGCTTGTCCAGTGATTTCTGCATTCTGTTCGGTCACCTCTCTTTGGAATGAGCACAAATATGGATCTCTTCCAGTCAGATGGCTAGATAGTTGTCTTCCAAATTTCTTGTCATAGATGAGTGAATGCTTCCTGTGCCGCCTCGCTTTCTAGAAAGATTTCAATTTTTATTGCATCAATTCCTGGTGCCTTGTTCTTTGCCAATTCCTTCAATGCACTTTGGACTTCCTCCTTCAGTATCATTGCCTGTTGATCATATGCTGCCTCTTGAAATGGTTGAACATCAACCATTTCCCTTTGGTTACAGTGACTCTGTGTATTCCTTCCATCTTCTTTTGATGCTTTCTGCATCATTCAATAATTTGCCCAGAGAATCCTTCAATAATGAAAGTCGAGGCTTG
>NW_006408601.1:2855976-2858242 GCF_000296735.1 Chrysochloris asiatica
TTGTGGACTTGTTTTCATTTTCTTCAGCCTCAGTTTTGAGTTTGCATATGAGCAATTGATGGTCTGTTCCATAATCTGCCTCTGGCCTTGTTTTGACTGATGATATAGAGCTTTTCCATCGTGTCTTTCCACAGATATAGTCAATTTGATTTCTATGTATTCCATCTGCTGAGGTCCATGTGTATAAATTTGAATAATAGTGGTATTAACTGGTCTTCCCTGTAGGCACATGGATATCATCCTATCACAGACATCATTGTACCTCATGACTGATCTTGATATGTTCTTTTTGACAATGAATGCAACACCATTCTCTTCAATTTATCATTGCTGGCATAGTAAACTATGTGGTTGTCAAATTCAAAATGGCCGATACCAGTCCATTTCAGCTCACTAATGCTGAAGATATTGATGTTTATGTGTTCCATTTCAATTTTTGACAATTTCCAATTTTGCTAGATTCATACTTCGTACATGGTGGTGTGGCACTGTGTGTTAATGCACCAGACTGCAAAGCCATTTGAACTGCAAGGTTGGCAGTTCAAGCTCACCAGCTGCTCCTTGGAAACCCTACACAGGGTCCCTATGGGTTGGAACTGACTCAACGGCACTTCACAACACACAACAACACGCCATGTTCTGATTATTAATGGATGTTTACAGCTGTTTCTCTTCATTTTGAGTTGGGTCCCATCAGCAAACGAAGGTCCCATGGGCTTTACTCCCATGGGCTTAACTCCATTTGTGTCATCACGGTCATCACGGTCAACTCTACTTTGAGGAGGCAGCTCTTCTTCAGTCACATTTTGAGTGCCTTCCAACCTGAGGGGCTCATTTTCCAGCACTATATCTGACAGTGTTTCTCTGCTATTCATAAGGTTTTCAGTGACTAAATATTCGGAAGTAGTTTGTCACTCCTTCTTCTTGTCTGTCTTCGTCTGGAAGCTCATCTGAAATCTGTCCATCACGGGTGACCCTGCTGGTATTTAAAATACCCATGGCATAGCTTCCAGAATAACAGCAACTCATGAGCCACCATAGTATGACAAACTGACAGATGAGTGGGACATACAGAGTCGGAACTCAGTAAATGGTCATTGAGTAGATTCTCAGTTTCTAAGAATTACAACCTCAGAGACCCCAGGAGAAGCCCTTTAACAGCTATGATGTGCTCAGCTGAGGTCTTCAGGTGACCCAACCCACAACATCTGATAGCTGAATTCCCATCTCTGCTTGCAAACCTCTTTCCTATAATAAATCTTTACTCATATGGAAACCCTGCCTCACCTGACTATATTTAATCAGTTGAAGGCAAAAGCCCGCTCTTAAATAGGGTGGAGATGTGGCTAGCACTCCTGTCATGTCTTAAACTATACATTTCTCCCTTTCAGTTCTCTCTGCCTCCGTGGAGTCTGGTGTTGGTTCTCAGGAAAGGACAGGAGGATTCTTGGAAAGATATACCCTTCTGAACTGCATTAGAGAAGCAATCAGTTGCTCCTGAAAATTTATCCAGAAACTGTTAACCAGTGACTTCAGGTGTTTGTCTGGGGTAAGTAACTGCTGTGGATTGAATTGTGTCCCTCAGATAGTTAACATAACAGAAACTAGCTTTGAGCCCTGGTACCTGTGAACAAGAAACCTGGTGGTGCCCTGGTTAAGCATCTGTGAAAGATAGGGTTCAAACCCACCAACTGCTCTATAAGAGAAAGATGTGGCAGACCATTCCATAACGAGTCCAGTCTCAGAAGCCCTGTGAAGCAGTTCTGTTTTGTCCTATAGAGATGCTAGGATTTGGAATCAACTTGTCAGCAACAGGTTTCCTTGTAAATGGGAACTTGTTTGGAACTAGATCTGTGAAGGCACTAACAGTTATATTGACATGAGGCCCTCTTAGTGGTGTCACTGTAGAAGAAGGGAAGTGACCCAGAGAAAAAGACATAGGAGGGACTTCCATGTGAAGGTGGAGTTATGTTGCAGCTGCAACATAACTGGGGCCACCAGAAGCTGAGAGATGAGAAAGGATTTTCTTCTAGAGCTTTCAGAGTGAAGTGGTCCAGCTGACACCCTGAATTTGGACTATGAACTTTCAGAACTACAAAAGAATAAATTTCTGGTCTTTTTGTTGTTGTTGTTAGGTGCTATCGAGTCAGCACTGACTCATAGCAACCTTATGCACAGCAGAACGAAACAATGTCCGATCCTGGGCCAACCTCACTACTGTTGCCACACTTGAGTCCATCGATGCTGCCACCTGGCCAATCCATCT
>NW_006408601.1:2859157-2885714 GCF_000296735.1 Chrysochloris asiatica
CATGATCCACACAATCGAAAGCCTTTGCATAGTCAATAAAGCACAGGTAAATATCTTTTTGATATTCTCTTCTTTCAGCCATGATCCATCGGATATCAGCAATGATATCTTTTGTACCATGGCCTCTTCTGAATCCGGTTTGACCCTCTGGAACTTCCAGAGATTCTGGTCTTTTAGGGCACCCAATTTGTGGTATTTTGTTGTGGCAGCTCTAAGACACTTAGGCAAAAAGTTTGCATTTGGAGAGGGAGAAAAGAGAAGTGGTAAAAGCGAGGGCTTGATGCCCTACCATTTCGCTTACCCATGGTGTGGAGCTGTGAATTAATGCGCCAGACTGCAAAGCTGTTTGAACTGCAAGGTCGATGGTTCAAGCTCACCAGCTGCTCCTTGGAAGCCCCATACAGGATCGCAATGGGTTGGAATTGACTCAACGGCACTTAACAACAACAACTTCCCTTAAAATGAAAACATTAAAAAAGTAGTTCTTAAAACAACTTAGGGGTGGTGGTGGTTGTGTGTAGTGGAGTTGGTTCCGACTCATAGTGCCCCTGTAAATCTTTACAGGAACAGAAAGCTTCATCCTTCTCTCACAGAGTAGTTGATAGATTTGAACTGCTAACCTCTTAACTGCCCACCTCTTAACCCAGTACATTGCCAGGACTCCTTTAAACAGCTTGTTGTTGTTAGGTGCCGTCGAGTTGGTTCTGATTCATTGTGACCCTGCATAGTGTTTCTGAGAAGTGACTGATGAGTTTGAACCACCAACCTTGTAGTTCAAACTGACCTTATGGTTGAGTGCTCATCCTATAGTGCCACACCAGGGCTGTTAGATAGGAAAAAAAAGAAAAACAAAACAAAAAGATCATGATTAAAGATTAACACCTTATTCTCATTACATCAGTGTCTTGCATACCAGAGGGACATTCATGAGACAATATGAAAACAATAATGATTGGATGGTGCAGGACAAGATGGAGAGATGGGTCCTGTTGAAGATGATGGGCCTGGTGCTGGAGAGTCAGAATTTGATTCTGCTCCTGCAGAGGGGGGTTTACTACTGGGGTCAATTTATTGAGGGTAAGCATCAAGGGAGGTTTTCGTTTTTTGTTTCTCATCATAAATGACCTTACAGCAGTTGAAGCCCAAGGTAATTATAAGGTGAACCTCTTTGTATTAAGATCTTGCTCCTCCACGGGCTTCTAGGATATGCCCTTTGGTCGGAAGACGAGGCATGGAGGGGATTGGAACCATGGCAATGTAATGATATACAATGGAATGAATATGGAACTGAGGTTCTTTCATGTAAACTATCATATAATTCACAATAAAACATTAAAAAAAAAAAAAGATCTTGCTCCTCTAACTTTGTTGTTACTGCTTCAGTGAGAGGAAAGTTTTAAACTAACTCTTTGTCAAAAGCTTTTTTGTTGTTATTCTGGAGTGTTTAGTTCCCAGTCTCCTTCCTTACATGCTATAGTTCCATAAGGTTACAAGGGTAAATAGGAACAATTATGCCAATTGCTTAATATAGTGTTAATGGCAATTTGATCAGACTTAAATGGTGTTTTCTTTCCCGAAGATCTGCTGAAACTGGGCAATGTTTTCGTGAATGTTACAAAGTAGTATATGAACCATGTATATATGATGAGCCATTGTGCTTAACTCAAACTTCAATACACTAGGCTTCATGGTAGTTTGTTCTTAAGTACTAATTGTCTGCAAGGTGGATGTTCTTAACCCAGGGACTCACTATATCATTAAAATCTCTGTAGTGATGAAAGTAGAAAAGGAAGCAATGTTATGATAATAGAAAATATAAATAAACTGACCATTAGTATACTGTCTTCACTCAAAAATCCCTGCCCTCTGAATTTTAATAACTACCTCCACCCACTTGTGTCAACTTCATTTGAAATCAACTTTGCATTGATTCTTGAAAATATGAAACAACTAATCTGTGAAGAAAAATTTCAAATCTTGCAAAGGATGTGGGATTTTATGAAGGCCATGAAAATAATAATTGGAGAATTGCTCCAATCCTATGTAAGCTATGGACAAATAAATATCTGATCATTGCAGAAATGATAATCAACAAGTGTGAACCATCTCTGCTGTCCAATACTTAACCACTTAGCACATACAGGTTGTTGTTAAGTGCCGTCAAGTCAGTTCCGACTCTTAGCAACTCTGTATAGGGTTTCCAAGGAGTAGTTGGTGGGTTTGACTGCCAACCATGTGGTTTGCTGTCCAGTGCTGATCCTACAGTGCCACACCAGGAGTCCTTAACTTCAAATTAGTTACAGTTCAGTTCCTCAATGTCATTAGCCACATTTAAAGTATTCAATAAAGCTATCCATGGCTAGTGCCATTGTGTTAACAACACAGATACAGAACATTTACTTGACTGCAAAGTTCTGTTCAACAGTGCTGCCATAGATGATCTAGAAGAGAACGATTTGGGGGTGCGAAGAAGAGAATTAATTAAGTATCAATAATTTGAAAGTCTTTGAATAAATTGAAGGCATCCTACAATTTGTTTCTTTTTCTAGAAAAAGACCCTCTTTATGATTGTACCATAAAAGTTAAGTATAAAAATATGTGTATTCATTAGGACAAACTTAACTGCATAAACAGACCAAAGTGCATGGGCTCAAATACAAGACAATTGTATTTTTCTCATATGTAATAATCCAAAGATGATGAGTAATCTTAATTAACAAATTACAGTATTTTCTGCAGTTATAGCAAATGTCAAGAAAATGGGTACTACTGGGGTACAGTTCTAATCCACCAGCTCCACCAAGGGACAAAGATGAGGCATCTTGCTCCTGTAAAGATTTATAGTCTTGAATACCCTACATAGGATCCCTATGTGTTAAAATTGACTTGAAGGCAGTGGGTTTCAGGACTCTTAGGATCTCTAAGGCTCACAAGAAGTCCATTTACAAGCTCTTCTGGAAGGTCCAGGTGGCCAAATATCACATCCCTTTGGGTTAAAAGATAGACTTGGCTCTCAATTTACCACTTGCAGCCAATCACCCCTGAGCTAATTGACTGGCCAACTGTTATGGCTTTTCTTCCCTGACCAGCTGTTTAACTCAGTGGTCTATCACTTTGTCCCTATTTGAGATACATGGAATCTTCCACAGATGCCTGCTCTGTTTGGCACATACTCTACTGTCATTCTCATTCTCTTTTCTCCCTCTGTTGGCATAATAACCATTTTCAGCATGGATCCAAAGGGAGAAAGAATTTCCACAGTAGCCTTAAAACTCTGCTTCTTGTTGTGAAAAAGAAGATAGTGTGTAATGAAATCTTTGCTCTTGGTCAAATTCACACATGATCATGAAGATTTTCCAAATGGTTCTTCATTTATGATCAAGAGATCTGTTCCACCTATACAGAATCTTCTAGTGGTGAAGATTCACGAGGGGTTCCTCTATGCTCTTTATCTGTCCCTAAATGTCTTTTGTTAGCATGGTGCCTTGATGGAAGACTGAGAGCTCCATAGATTCATCCCTGTGGTAACAGGGTAACAGAGAAGGAGAGTACTAAATCTTCTCTTTTTTCCCTTGTTCCTCTACATTTGCATCTTTATTCCACTAACTGTTGTTGTTGTTATGTGCTGTCGAGTCGATTCCAACCCATAGCAACCCTGTATAGGGTTTCCAAGGAGCAGCTGGTGAGCTTGAACCACTGACCTTGCAGTTCAAATGACTTTGCAGTCTGACACATTAGCCCACAGCACCACACCAGGATTCAATTACTATCACATCATAAAAGCTTGTGTATTTTACATATAACTTAATATTTTACATATAACTTAATCCAGTGACTATAACAACATTTAAACTTCCCAGTTTTTCAGTGCCTGTCAAGTTGATTCCAATTCGTGTGGACCCCATGTGTTGCAGAGTAGAGAACTGTGTTTCATAGGGTTTTCAAAGACTCCACATTGTAACTTGCTTTTTTTTTTAGGACTAATTATAAATGATTTATTGCTCACTTTTGTCCATAAAGATCTTCATGAATATAAGGTTTTAAAACTTCTTTTGACTTACTTCCTTTGGACTAATTTTCAGTAACAGAATGGGTCAAAAGAGATGAATATGACTGTGGCTCTTTCAAAGTGTTATCATCTTACTTTTACTATACTGTCACCAACTCTGTGTGCAGGTGCTTCTTAGAACAAGATCATGTGAGTTCTTCCCTGGCCCATGCCTCTCCTCATTCTTTTCAAGTTTTTATTGTGAATTGAGTAATAGTTTACATGGGAGAGCATCAGCTTTACACTCATCCTATCATATTTCATTTCATTGCAATGATTACAGTCTACTCCATGCCTCATCATTCAACAGCATTTGCTTCTAATCCCTTTTTTTTTTTTTTTTAATGTACACGGAAGCACCCAGGAATATATAACCAATCAAATAACCAAAGGGTATACCCTGCATGCCAGCCCCCTGACCACCAGCACACAGCCCTTCTCCCTCCATGAGTCCAGAGTACCCAGCTGCTCCATCTCTCCACGTTCTCCATCTCTGGCGCTGCTGCTGCTCTGGATAGGGTCCTGCTCTCTGCTCTTCTCCCTTGATGGTCTCAGGGGCCTCCGCAACTGGACTGCAAGATCAACCACTCCTCTCCTTTTGTTACAAAACATCTGCATTTGCAACACTCACAATCAGTCCTGATAGCAATTATTCTGTGTTGAACCACAAGAGTCTTATCCCCATCTCCTGTCACCAGTTCCATCTAGACAGGTTGGAAACCACTCAGTAGAGATTCTACCTTCTGAGAAACAAGTGCCCATACTTGAGCTGTATTTTGAAAAGGTCACAGTGACTCTGCTTCTAACAATGGTTCTAAGACTCTGGAACAACTGCAAACTAGAACCAATTGTGTACCAACTGTGTTTCTGGAACCAATTACTGCTGCCAGAGTGGAGAAATGTTGCTGGAGCAACGCTGAGAGAAACAGGAAGCAAACAGAAAGAAGACAGTCCTTATTCCCTTCTGCAACCTTCAAGTTCTCTGTAGCATCCCTGATAGGCAGAACTTTCCAAGAGGCCAGTGGACAAAGAGCACATATAGTTTGCAGAGTCCTAGGCCCAGTATTGGGAGTCCTGGTGTGACACTGTAGGATAAGCACTTGACCTTAAAGTCGGTTTGAACTGAAAGATTGGTGGTTCAAACTCACCAACTGCTTCTTGGAACCCATATACATGGTCGCTATGAGTCAGAACCAACTTGACGACAGTTAATAACAATGACAACAGTCCCAGCATCAGAAAGCAGAATGTTGAAGAGGGGGAAATTGAAGCTGAGAGGCAATGACTTAATAATCAGCAACCTAGCATGTAAGCCTTGTGGTAACAGAAAGCAGAAATCTTGACAAATTTTATGACTTCTCTAAACTGTGTAATTGGTTGATTTAAGACTTGGGAATCCCTAACTGACATTGGAGACAGGGTCCTGATGTGGCACTATGTGTTAATGCACTGTACTGCAAAGTCGCTTTGAACTGCAAGGTTGGTGGTTCAAGCTCACCAGCTGCTCTCCAGAGACCTTTACAGGATGGCTATTGGTTGAAACTGACTTGACAACACTTAACAGCAACAATTGACATTAAGTTATACCCATTTTACAGATGGAGAAATGGAAGCTCAGAAAAGCTAGGTAACATGACTAAGATTATATAGTTTATTAAGTTAAACAACCTGGATTTGAACTCAAGTCTGTCTGATTTCAAAGATACTTCTTTCCCCAAAGCGAATGAACAAGAGAAATCATAATAGCTTTATTGGTGGTGGTTATGTGCCATGGAGTTGGTTCCGACTCATAGCAACCCTGTACAGGGTTTCCAAGGCTGTAAATCTTTACGGGAACAGAAAGACTAATCTTTCTCCCACGGAACAGCTGGTAGTTTTGAACTGCTGACCTTGCGGTTTGCAACCCGATTCGTAACCACTACACTACCACATTTATTACATTCCTGGAATTATGCTAAGTACTAACTTTGTTTAATACTCACAATTCCATTAGGAATTTACCACTTGCCCTTACTTTGTAGATGAAAAAAGCTGAGGCTAATAGGCTAAATACTGTACCCTCTTCACAGCTAATAGTAGGCGGAGTTAGAATTCCCACCTAAGTCCACTGGACTCCAAATGTTGTCTTCCTAACTAGCACTTCTCAGACTTCAATATCTGAGAATCCCCTGGGCTTCTTGTTAAATGCAGATTCCTATTCACAGGTCTAAAGTGGGGCTAAGATGCTGTATTTCTACTAAGTTTCCCGGTTGGACTGATGCTACTGGTCCATGGGCCTCACTAAGAGTAGCAAATCCAGTAACATCATATCGCTTCACCATCCCGCAAAGGTCACCTTGTTGTTTTCACACTGAATCACTCCTGAGTCCCCAGGAGGCATCGTGGTCAAGCTCATTTATTATATGACACCTGGGCTCATCCTTCTTTTTCTTTGTTTCCTTTGAAATGTTTCAGGAATAGAGGAAAGAACTAAGTAAATCCATCATCTGGTAGGTCATTAAGGAAAACATGATTTTTGCCCCCAAATGACTACGTTCAATTAATGAAGCTGTCATTAAAACTCATGGATGTGTTAAGAAAATTAGTTTCAGGTGTTGGATTGTTTTGATTCTAGAATCATTTCTATATTTTGAATGAGGAATATTGGAAATATCATCACCTTTCCCCTCATCAGGAGCTTACAGCTTGCAATAGCTAAGATGTAGACATTCTGGTTTTGGTGGGATGTTTACAGAAGCAATTAACAGCTTGTAGTCTCTCCTTTCAATAGGGCTGCTCATTGAGAAAGCTTACAAAAACCTTGGCATTTCTTTGGGGAAAGGGAGGCAAATAATAGCTTTTAAAAAGTGCTGACAATTTCCTAAAAGGACCCAAAATGTGCTAATCAGGGATCTCCACTGACATAGTTTGCTCATAAAATGGGAAGATTTAAGGAATATCCATTTTCCCTCTCTCTAACTCAGAGTAAATATTTTAAACTTCTAATTTAAATATTTTACTCCAAGAAGTAAATGAAATGGTGATGGTAAGTCTACACTGAATACACATGTGAAGATGGCAGTTGTAAAAGAGAAAAGTAGACCAGAACACAGTTTTGAGAAGAACTGTGTCTTTCTATAGTACAGGTAATCTAGAGGGGCTTTGTTGGTGTGGTTACGTGCCATCCGACTCATAGCAACTCTATGTAGGGTTTCCAAGGAATGGTTGATGTGTTTGAACCGCCAAGCTTGCTATTATCAGTCCAGTGCTTATCCTACAGCATCACACCAAGACTCTATGAAATACTTTTTCATTTTATTGTATAGTTTGATGATATATTCAAAGAGTCTACATTTTCTTGTATCAATTTTGGTAATAATATTGTGCTGGAAAAATCATCCATTTCATCTAGATTTGAAAATATATTGACATTTTAAATTATATTTTATAGTTACTTCTGCTACTTTTCAAAATGATATATGCATCAGGAATGAGAAAGGAGATGTAAATATTTGTCCTACATTTTTTTTCTTAGTCAAACTTGTCAGAGTTTTGGGCTTATCTATCATTTCCGCTGGCATTTTGTTTTGTGATTGATTCTTTTCAGCCTTTTATCTGTACTAATTCTCTCATATTTCTTTTAGTTTATTTTGTTTTTGTTCTAATCTCTTAAATTGAATGCCTAGCTCATTTATGTTCAAATTTTCAAATGCAAACACTAAGGAAAAGGCAGTTACAAGGATTGTAAATAAAAACTGAAGTCAAGGTGGATGGGAAGATATTGGTAACTACCTGAGGAGAGACTTGGAGTGTTATGATAAGTAGTGTTAGAAGTCTGGAGCTTGGTTGTCAGGGTGACATGTTAGAAAACATTGCCACTGAGACAACACGTGTCAGCAGGCTCTGTATCCAACTTCTGTCTCCATTTTGGCCATGTGCACATCAATAAGAGCTTGCCAAATGCTCAGGAGAAAGCCAGACCCGTAATGTCTACTACATTCTTGTTCCAAGACTTTAAGACTTCACAACCTAATAATAAAGCTTAAATAAAGAACAAATATGGGATTGCCAATTTTTATTTTGTCAAGTAAAGATATTAACTATCATGTACATACAGCCATTTATAAGCACAGTGATGTCACCAGGTTTTGGATATCTTACCATATAAAAGTGAAGAAAGAATTAGAATTAAATTACAATTTTACTCAATTTGCAGTTAATTTAGCTTGATGGGAAAAGGCTGTAAATCTTTGCGGGAGCAGAAAGCCTCATCTTTCTTCCATGGAACAGCTGGTAGTTTTGAAATGCTGACTTTAAGGTTCACAGCCCTATTTGTAACCACTATGCTGCCAGTTACTTCAATATTTCAAGTCAAGGCTTGAATTTTTTCTTCAGTTCCCTCAGCTTGAGAAATGCTGGGTATGTTCTTCCCTTTTGATTTTCTAACTCCAGGTCTTTGCACGTTTCAGTTTAGTACTTGGTGTTGTCTTCTTGAGCTGCCCTTTGAAATGTTCTGTTCAGTTCAAATGACTTCCTCATTTCTTTCATTTTCCTTAGCATCTTTACACTAAAGAAAGATGCTATGAAATGCATTCAACAACATGCAGAAATCATAGGACAATATCATTAATATCACATGCAAGTGAAATTTTCCTAAAGGTAATACAAAAGCGGCTGCAGTAGTACACTGCCAGAGAACTGCCAGAGGTACAAGCCAGATGCAGATGAGGACATGGGATAGGCTATCATTGCTGGTATCAGATGGATCTTAGCTGAAAGCAGAGTATACCAGAAAGATGTTTACCCATGCTTTATTGATTATGCAAAGGCTTTTGATTGTGTGGATTATGACAAGCTATGGACAATATTATGGAGAATGAGTATTTTGGAACACTTAATTGTGCTCATGAGGAACCTGGATATAGATCAAGAGGCAGTCATTCAAACAGAACAATGGGACATTGAATGGTTTAAAATTAGGAAAGGTGTGCACCAGGGTTGTATTCTTTCACCATACTTATTCAATCTATATGCGGAGCAAATAATCTGAGAAGCTGGATTATATGAAGAATTTGTCATAAGGATAGGAGGAAGACTCATCACAACCTGTGATGGGCAGATGAAAGTGAAGAGGACTTAAAATACTGATCAAAGATCACAACCATTGGTATGGGTTGCACCTCAATGTAAAGTAAACAACAATTCTCACCACTGGACCAATAAATAGCATCATGATAGATGAAGAAAAATTGAAGTTATCAAAGAGTTCATTTTGCTTGGATCTACCATCAACAGTCATGAAAACAGCAGTTAATAAATCAAACAACATATTGCATTAGGCAAATCTACTGCACAAGACCTCTTTAAAGATGTCAGTTTGAGGATTAAGGTACATCTGACCCAAGCCATGGTATTTTCAATATCCTCATATGCACGTGAAAGACCACACAGAAGAACTGATGCATTTGCCTTATGGTGTTACGAAGAATAGTAAAAGTATCATGGACTGTTAGAAGAACAAACAAATCTGTGTATTAAGAAATCCAACCAGAATGCTCATTAGAAGCAAGGATGGTAAGACTTCCTCTCTCATACTTCAGACATATTATAAGGAGGGAGCAATCCCTGGAGAAGGACATCACTCGTATTTGGTAAAGTGGATTAGCCAAAAAAGGAAGACCCCAACAAGATAGGTTAGTTCAATGGTGGCAGCAGCAATAGGTTCAAGGTTAACAATTGTGAAGATAGTGCAGGACCAGGCAGTGTTTTGTTCTGTTGTGCATATAGTCTATGGCACCTAACAATAACAGTACACTGGAGAGCACATTTCAGAATCTCTTCTGACATCCATTTTGGTCTTTTCCTTCTTACTTGTGTTCTTACTGACCTTTTGCTTTCTTCCTCGATTATGTTTACTTTGTGATAAATCATTGAACTATGTCATTGTTTTGTTTACTTTTCTGGAGGTGTTTTATTTCCCACGTGTACACACACACATGTTGAAAACAGAAAGAAAGAAAAGAGGGACTCCAGAAGCTTGGGAAATTTGAGGCCATCTGGATTATATTTACAATCATAGGAGCCAAACCAAAGTAAGTACAATGAAATTTATTGGAAACAACATCTTGTCCTCAGTTGTATTTACTAACCTGGAAGTGGGTGGCCCTGCCTGAAAGATCTCCTCAACACAGTTTTGGAAATGTTCATTTATTCAATAGTATATTTTTGAGAATTTATGATATGCTAGCACTGTTATGTGCCTTCCTTCTGAGTTGTATTTCATGGAATTCAGAAGAAAGAACATTTTGATTGGAATAGTTACTGTTCTCAAATTGCATGGTGAGAATCTCTTCCCTCACACTACCCCCACCTTTGCCCACACTCTAGTTGGAATGATCAAAACTTGTGAAATACTATGTATTTAAACAGACAGGATACATCTATTCAAAAAATACCCTGATCATATGAGAACACGGTGAGACAGGCTGTTGGGAAATCTTCAGCAGCCTGAGCTGAGGATTTGTGCAATTTCTCTGAATATTTAAGTTTAGATAAAGATTTCAATCTTACTGCTTGAAAGTTAACCCAAAGCCCCAAACGCCTGTTCTGCTGGCCCCTCCTTTCTTTAGGAATAGAGATGTCATCAAATTCCAATAATGACAGCTATTGACAGGACTTGAGATTGAACTGAAAGTTAAGGAGGAATTTATTGGTTCTTAAACTTTTATTATCTTTCATGCCTGACTTCAAATCCATCACATACCATGCTTCTGTCTTATTTAATTGTATGTTTGGAACTCATGCATCTGTAGAATAAGCCAAAAGTTAAATTTGGGAAACCCACTTGCCTAGACATGCTCAGATAGTGATATGCCAAGCAAGCTGATTCTAATCAACTTGTAATGATATTTCTGTTTTGAGACACTATGAGCTTCAGGTGGTTGGGAATCAAGTTTCTTTCCTTTACCAATGTGTTCCCAGTTCCTAGCATAGTGTTAAACATGCAACAAATATCAAATACTTGCTGGCCTATTGACTGAGAAGATGAATGGACAAATATTTTACAAAAATTATTTTCTTAGTATGAGCAATATTATTCCAGTATGGTTTCCTCTAAAAAAAAAAAAGCAGCTGACTTTTCATTTTGCTTATTCGGTCAGCTAATATTTATTGAACACATAACATAGATTCTAGGAATAGATCTTTTTGATAAGAACTAAAGGAAAAGGGTAAGAAGTGTTGGGAAAATAATTTTAAATAGATTGCCAAGGATTACATGGTTATCAATTGGGTGGTTTGGAAGAGAAAAGCCGTATCATCTGACCTGGTTTTTTGATAAGATCACTTGACCGATGTGGTGCAAGTAGGAGGTACGAGACCAGAAAGAGGGAGGAAAAGTTAGGGAGGTGGTATTGCAAGTCCCCAGTCTAGAGACTGTTGGTGCCTGCACCAAGGTTGCTTAGCTGTGGTGCTGGATAGATTCCGAAGTTACAGAATATATTCTGTAGTGCTGGATAGATTCTGAAGGTACAAGGACTTGGTTCTAGATATATTCTGAAGGTACAGAAATGGGATTGGATTTGGAATGTGAGAGAAAGAAGAAGAATCAAGGATAACTCTGGTTTGGGATCTGAGAAAATAAGGAAGAAAGGCTCTGGACAATAATTAACATGCAAAAGATTCGTAGGAGAAAAATGGGGTGGGGGAGGACCTCATGAGCAGAGGTGGTTTTACTAAGAAGCTAATCCACAGGCACCTGTCAAGCCCCTGGGAGGGGCTCTTAACAATATGCTCACATATTTTAAAATTTGCAAAACAAGATATTAAATGCAATTGGTTATGACTGCTATCCCTTTCCACTCCTACATCCCCTCTGTCACATTTTCCCTCATGACAGGTGGCTTTAGAGTCATTGTAGGCATTTTTAGGATCCAGCTAAGGAGCAGCTGAGATTGGAACAATCATTTTTGTGTACAGTTATGTTATTGTTAATTATCCTGGTATAGAATGGCTTGAGGAATATTCCTATAACTTAATGTGCTCACTCACTCAATATCCAGACATGAAACTTAGGGCCAGATGCTTGCTGAAAGTGAAGAGAACTTAAAATACTTACTGATGAAGATCAAAGACCACAGCCTTTGGTATGGATTGCATCTCAATGTAAATAAAACAAAAATCCTCACCACTGGACCAATAAACAATATTCTTATTAACGGAGAAAAGATTGAAGTTGTCAAACACTTCATTCTTTTTGGATCAACCATCAACACTCATGGAAGCAGCAGTCAAGAAATTCAAACGATGTATTGCATGAGGCAAATCTCCTGCACAAGACCTCTTTAAAGTGTTGAAGAGCAAAGATGTCAGCTTGAGGATTAAGGTGCATCTCACCCAAGCCATGGTATTTTCAATAAACTCTTAGGCATGTGAAAGCTGGACAATGAATAAGGGAGACCATTGAAGAATTGATGCATTGGAAGAGAACATCGAAAACACCATGGGCTGTCAAAAGAATCAGGTCTGTGTTGGAAGAAGTGCTCCTTGGAGATCAGGATGGCCAAACTTTGCCTCTCATACTCTGGACATATTGTCAGGAGGGACTAGTCGCTGGAGAAGAATATCATGTTTGGTAGGGTGGAGGGCCAGAGAAAAAGAGGAAGACCCCCAGCGAGATGAGTTGGCAAAGTGGCAGCATCAATGGGCTCAAGCGTGGCAACAATTGTGAGCTTGGCCCAGGACTGGGCAGTGTTTTGTTCCATTGTACATAGGGTCACTATGAGTCAGTACTGACCTGATGGCGTCTAACAACAACAACATTTCTTGGAAAATTTTAGGTATACCAGGAAAATCGTGGTTTAAAATTTATGGAACCAGAGATAATCTATGGGAAAATCTCTATATTGTGAGATATATAAAATTATAGGCAGAACACTCAGTTTTCATTGAGGCCAAGTCAAATGGTTGTTCTCTCCTTTTGGTAATATATTCAATGATAGAGTAGATACAACTCTAATTACCCAATATATATTTTTTCTTTTTATCTGAAAACACATATTTGATAATACACAAATATCCTGTTGTAATTAAATTTTGGAAAGATATTTTGAAATGTTTAAATAAAATGAGTGATAAAGCATAGCCCACTATTTTGAATGTTTTTGAAGGATAACATTTATCATTTTTAAATATATATTTTAGAGAACTGAGAGAAATTTTATAAAAATATCAATAGAACATGAACCAAGAATTCGATAGAAATTATTTTATATTGAACAAATTGTAACAGCCCTATTTTTGGTTATACTGGAAGCAGTAATTTCCTAAGAAGAGGTTAAAATTTAAACTAGAAGATACCCAGTTGACATGCCAGTAATTTGATAATCTGATTAATAAAGAGAAATGATTTATATAAACACATTGCTAATTTGAAAAAATTACTAATATTAATGAAGATAACAAAACAAAATATGTCAATACAATAAAGAATTGACAAAATCTGCTAATGAGTGTAATTAATGAAAAGAGTATTCAAGATTAATCACTGAATGTTGTTGTTGTTGTTGTTAAGTGCCGTCGAGTCGGTTCCGACCTATAGCGACCCTGTACAGGGTTTCCGAGGGTGTAAATCTTTACGGGAGTAGAAAGCCTCATCTTTCTCCCGCGGAGCGGCTGGTAGTTTCGAACTGCTGACCTTAAGGTTCGCAGCCCGATTCGTAACCACTACGCTACCAGAGCTCCTTAATAGAAAGCCTAAAATGTCCTGAAATCTTGCAGTTCATATATGAAAGAAATCCAAAGAAAACAAGCCTAAAAACAAACATTATAACAAGTTATAAAGTTGAAAGAAAACTTTTCTACATTGTTGTTGTTGTTGTCAGGTGCCATTGAGTCGGAACTGACTCATAGCGACCCCATGCACAGCAGAATGAAACAATGTCCGATCTTGTGCCAACCTCACTACCGCTGCCACACTTGAGTCCATCAGTGATGCCACCTGGCCAATCCATCTCGTTAGAGGTCTTCCTCTTTTTCTCCATCTTACCCAGCATGACATCCTTTTCCAGCGACTGTTTCCTCCAGACAATATGTCCAAAGTAGGAGAGACGAAGCTTAACCATCTTGGCCTCCAAGGAGCACTCTGGCTGCACTTCTTCCAAAACAGATTTATTGGTTCTTTTGGCAGTCCATGGCACTTTTAATATTCTCCTCCGACACCACAACTCAAAGGCATCAATTCTTCTACGATCTTCCTTATTCACTGTCCAAGTTTTTTTCTACATAACAGTGGTAAAAATCTACTTTTCCTCAACCATTCTTTCTATAGGAGAGATTGAACTGTCTTTTTATTTTTGGTATAGAAAATTAAGAGATTCCCAAAAAAATGGTAGGTGGAAAGTATTAATAGAGAGGTTTTATTTAACGAGCAATTAATAAAGCACAAATTAATAAAAATATTTTGTTATTTTTCTGAATTTTGTGTTGTTTGTGGATTTTGTTGGGTCTTTAAAATTTAGCTCTGATTTTTTTTTCATTATAAATATTTTTGTGCCTAATTTGACATGAATAATTTTTTTTAAAAGAGAGCCTTTTAAGTTTCAGGTCCCCCAAAATCTAGAACCAACTTTTAAGATGTGTGTGTGTGTGTGTATGTGTGTGTGTATTGAATTGAAGTGAAATCCACATTACATAAAAGTAACTATTTTTAATTGTATAAGTCAGTGGCATTTACTACATTTGAAATGTTGCACAACTAGTACCTCTGTTTTGTTTCAAAATATTTTCCTCACTACATAATAAAATCCCATACCCATTAACTTATCTCCATTGTCTCCTCTGCCCCAGCAACCACCAATCTGCTTTTGTTTATTTCAATCCCACCCCAATACATAAATGACAACTCTTTTCTGTAAGAATGCTTCTAAGAGCCAGATAATCAGCAACATTGATACCCCAGGAATGACTTCTACAAGTAAAGGTCAACAACCCTTAAACACTCCCACTTTCAATGCCATCAGTTCCTGAATTTCAGTCTCCCAGTCCTGGTGTGGCACTGTAAGGTAAGCACTGGACAGTAAGGTCGGTTTGAACCATGAAGTCGGCATTTCAAACTCACCAGTTGCTCCTTGGAAACCCTATACAGAGTTGCTGTGAGTTGGGACTGACTCAGTGATACTTAACACCAACGGCATGCTCTATATAATATAAGCACCACCTCCAGCTCCAAAACGTGACTTAAAAATAAATGAAGGAATAGAAGGAAGCACAGTGACTAGTAGAAAAACCAGGAGCTTATGGCCTTCTAGGAATGGACTGAAGAAAGTGTTTTGAGAAGGAGTGAGCAATCAGCTGTGTTCAGTGCTGCAAACCAGTGAAGTGGGATGAGGACAAAGGAGTGACTGTATGGTCAGTGTGGAGGCCCTCCGTGACCTTAACAAGAACAGCTGGATGGAAGGATGGAGGCAAAACTTATTTAGAGGGGTTCAAGAAAGACACTGAGCAGATAATCTCCTGTGAGGAGTTTGTGATAAAAGGGAAAGAAGTAGGACAGCAGCAGATGAGGAGGTGAAGTCAGGAAAGTCTTGCTATCAAACCAGTGAGCCACAGTCTAGAACTGACTCCTTAACAAAAAGGTATCCTATAACTTATATTGCAGTCATCCAGCCCCCTTCATTTCAGTGAGTGTGGTACAACAATCACAGAATTGTCTTATTCTTCTTGCTGTCTGTTTAATAAACTGTTTAAACTACCAAAAAAAAAAAAAACCAACAACCAGGGTTTAAAAAAATGTTTAAGTTCATCTTTTATGTTTAAGATGGGATAAATGACAAAATGCTTGATTACTCATGGGAAGAATCCAGAAAGTATAAAGTTTGTGTTTGTATGAGAGCCAGACAAAGACACACATACATCTGAGAAAAACAGAGAGAGAGAATGGTGGTGGTGGGTTGAAGGATGTCCTTGAGTTGGGGGAAGAGGTAGGATCTAGGGCACACAGGGAGAGGCTGGTCTCTGCTGACAGTGCAGAGCACAGACAGTTCATCAATAGTAATGAGGAAAGGCAGAATATATAGGCACACATGCAGGTGGCTTGTGGAAGTTCTTTTTTTATTGCTTCCATTTTCTCTTTGAAATAGCCATTTAGGAAACTGGTAGTGGAGATAGAGTATAATTGATGGTCAGCATTAAAAGTCCACTTGAAGTGAGAGAGGTCAGTGGGGGCAAACATATCTTATAGCTAATGAACCTTGAGCCTCAGGAATTGCTCCCTGCATGCATGAATCCTTTCCAAGATATGACTAGACATGTCCTAGCATGTTTGCATTTATTATTGTACATTCTTTTTCTTGCAGAGGGTCCCCAAAGATAAAATCTTTAGGCCTACAAAACCTAGATCTATCCCTGCCACAGACAATTGTGTGTTTTCTCTAACTACGTCTAACTGTGAAGGTCCAGGTCTAGAGTTGGTGAGGAGTTGGATTTAACCTGAATTATAGTTTTACCAGATGAGAAGGTGAATCAAGCAAGGGGCAAAGGGGTTGAAGGAATAAATTAATGTAAAAGATTGAGTATAACAATTGACCATGGGCTAAGGAAGAGGTTAAGAAGACAGTGAGTATGGGGAGTGGTAGTTTTGAATGATGAAAGCGTGCTGGAATAAATGGACGCAGGTCTTGGTGACTGATGGTTGAAGATGGAGTAATAGCGTGAGTTAGACTACAGGAGTTGGAGGATGGAGAGTCGAATGCTGAAAACTGAATTACAGTTACTGGTTATCAGAAAGTCCAGGATTGTGATCACAAGAGTGAGTGGTTGAGGAAGGTTAGTGGCTGAAAGATTAACTATACCAAATGACAATGTTCAGACTTTATATAATAAGCCACAAACTCTGCAGCAATCTTTCCAGGAAACCAAACCACAATCACTTTAGCAGTTAGCCCAGATGGGTCAGAATTTTGTCAATCACTGTCAGCTTTCCTATTTTTTATCCCCACTTCTAACTTAGGACCAACCAAAGAAAAACAAAAATGTTCTACAAACCAAATATGTAAGATATCTCACTTTTAGTTCTGGTGTAAGATAAAACACTGGATCACAGGTCAGTCTGAATCACAACATTGGTGGTTGCTATGGATTAGAGTCGACTCCATGGAAATTAACAATTACACTTCTAGTTAGCCTGTCTCCAGTTAACCTGATTTTTCAAGCAAATAATCTTCAACTAGATCATACCTGAAATATCCCTTAAATTTTACTATGAAGATTTCCCACTTTCCTGACTGCCAAATGCAAGTGAGGGTGATTGACTCCCTTGCTGTAAAATATGCTCTGAACAAATCGCTTCTGTTTGTTCTCATTTGGGTGTTCTTTATTTATTTCCACCAGGACAAGATCATTGGAAGAGAGATCAAGACAGTGGAGGCCAGGATATTGGAAAATTCAAATATGTGGGTATTAAAATCACCTAAAATTATGACAGGAGGTAGGCTGGATGGAGAGGCATTAAAAGAGGACTTCAAACATTTAAGAAACAATGGGAGTCACCTGGGTTCGGGTTCAGTGGATGACTGGTTCACAATGATGAATCGTAAATGATAATGACTAATGATGTGAGATTAAAAGCTATAGCTGTTTTATTTTAGGGAGTTGGGAAGGAGACTAGCTAGGAAGCAGCAGGCGGAACAGGAAGGATTTACCCTACCATCAGTTCCATTTGTAGGAGGAATGGAGGAGATGAAACAGCCCCTCCTTGGTAGGACTGCAGGGCAGCATCTAAGCAAAGGACCAGGTTTCAGGTAGAGCCAGAAGGTGAGGGCAGCCTTTAAGCAAGGTTGAGTGTGAAGGTCTATGGAGGGTTATTCATCCACTGAGCTTGTTAAAGTTCTTTTGACTCCAAAGATGGAGGTTTCCAATGTTGAGATAAAGACTGCCCATCTAGATAGTCTTCTTGCTGTTGTTAAGTGCTATTGAGTTGGTTCCAACCCATAGTGACCCTGTATCGGGTTCCCGAGGAATAACTGGAGAGCTTGAACCACGGACCTTGCAGTTCAAACTGACTTTGCAGTCCAGTTCATTATTAACCCCAGCACCACACCAGGACTCCCTAGTAGTCTTAGATATCTCAAAAGTCCTACCAAATCCTCAATGCAGAGCCTGTTATATAGGCACTTAAATATTTCTCAACAAATAAATGAACTAGTGAGTAAATAAATGAATTTCCTTTACTAAACTGAATATCAACCATGGCAGTCTGAAACAGTTACATTACAAACCTTCCTGCCAAGCTTCTGCATAATCAAAACACAAAAAAATACAAAAATAAATAAATAAAAGGTAGAGTCTTCCCTAAAGACAAATTCAAAGTTCTACCCTTGTTGTTGTTGTTAATGCCTTTGAGTCAGTGCCTACTCATAGTGACCCTGTATAGATCCAAAACTTAAAAACTTTGTGGGAGCAGAAAGTCTCATCTTTCACCAATGAAGTGGCTGGTGGGCTTGAACCACCAACCTTGTAGTTTTCAGTCTAGTACTTACCCTACAGAGAATTTGGGATACCAGTACCGAAGCACTAGTTTAAAAAAGAATTGCTATTTCATTTGTCTTCATTAGGCACCCTGTGGGAAGCACATAGCATTGTTTAGGTTGTTCTCTGGGAGCTGATTGGTCTGAAATGCCTCTTGGCTCTGGTTCTAGATGGATCTGCTCCAGATATACATCCTGCAGCAGCTTCTGGGAGAGTCCATATTCTGTTGCTTAGTCAAAATGCAGGACGCTCAATATCATACTCATAACTGGGTTGTATGGGACCTTAAAAGCATATTTGGAGTTCTGGTGTGGCAGTGTAGGTTAAGCATGACTGCTAACAGCAAGGTCAGTGGTTCAAACCAACCAGTCACTCCTCAGAAACCCTTCACAGGGTCGCCATGAGTCAGAGCCAAATTGATGGCACTTAAAGAGCAACAACAACATAAGCATAGTAAATTTAATTCCCTACCTGATATATAAGTGCCTTCAGAAAACTGCATTCCATTTCCAAGTGGCACAACATTTACCACCCTAGAGGCAAACCAATCGATTTTTGGTCCTTTTCAGTGAATAGAATGTTCAGGCTCATTGAGCTGAAATACCCATCACTTCCTTACCACCATTCTGCCAAGATTTTTAAATCAGTTTAATAAGATCAATGACTGCCAGTTTTATGCCATAGGATGTTTTCCCAATGGCCAGAATTTAGAGTCTCTCTTTTGTAAACAGATGATTCAACCTTTGCCTTTCTAATCAATTTCTTTTTATCATATGCTGTATTTACAAAGGTTCTATTTTCTTATGAATTAATTAATTCTTTCTCTTACTTGCTATGTTGTTGTTGTTGTTAAGTACCATGGAGTTGGTTCCGATTCTTAGAGACCCTACACAGGGTTTCTGAGGCTGTAAATCTTTATGGGAGCAGAACACCTCATCTTTCCCCCTCGGAACCACTGGTAGTTTTGAACTGCTGACCTTGAGGTTGTCAGCCTGACTCGTAACCTCTAAGCTACCAGAGCTCCTTATTGCTATACAGACCTTAAATAAATTAGAGTGCCTACTGTGCATCAGGTACAAGAGTTTCTCTGGTAAATGAGCCAGACAGTGTCCCAATCTCCAGAATCCCATCAGATAGAGATAAAAAAGAGCTTAAGGAAATGGTATAGAATTCCGAACTGAGTTAAGTGCCATGTTATGAAAGTTATTAGTGTACGCTGGAAGTTCATGGTGAGTCACTTAATCACATTTGAATTATAACACCAGAAATCAGGTTGCTATTTTCTTTGGTTATAAGCTATACCTGAATATAAACTCTTCGCATCTAGGATGGGTCCCGCATTCTCATCAGTCACTCATTTGCAGATAATTCCCAGTGGTTAAATAGATGGGTAGGCTACATCTTGGCAGACAAACCCAGTGTCAGGCAGTCACGTGGAAGTCAGTGGGTAGCTAGGATTAGGCTTTGGTTCTGGGTAATTTCTTTGTTGTCAAAAGCTGACCTTTTCTGGACTCACCAGTCTTTTCCTTATGATGTCTTTCTAGAGTGTTTTAGGTTCCTGGGGCTTCTGCTGATTAAGTAACTGGACATACTTTTTGTCCAATTGATTAGTTAATGATGGAGCAAGGCCAGTAACATTGGACATTCAAATTTTTGAGAAATGTATATAAGGATTCATTGGTAAGTTAACCTTTTTTTGGCCCATATCTAATAAGCCTAGGTGAAGATGGAAGCAATCAAGAGGAAGACATTTTCTTAGGACATTGTTATACAATTCTAGACAAAAGTGATTACTAAATATACTTCCCAGATGTCAAATAACATACGTTAAGAGCCTCATTTCACTGATGGCATTTCTAGCCTCAAGCCATCTTCCTAATTTTCACATTTTCTTTAACTTAATGAAATCTGCTCTGATAAAAAATCTCCATAATTATGTTCCAAGTTATGGCTGAGGGAAGAGGAAGGGTCTAATTATAGAGATTCTGTAAGACTTGTGTATCATGCACCCTTGCATGCTGAAAAGGAAGAGGACTTAAAATACTTACAGATGAGGATCAAAGACCACAGCCTTCAGTATGGATTACACCTCAATGTAAATAAAGCAAAAATTTCCTCACCACTGGATCAATAAATAACATCATAATAAATGGAGAAAAGATTGAAGTTGTCAAACACTTTATTTTTCTTGGATCCACAAGCAGAACTCATGGAAGCAAGAGTCAAGAAATCAAGCTACATTTTGCATTAGGCAAATCTGCTACACAAGACCTCTATAAAGTATTCAAGAGCAAAGATAGCAGTTTGAGGACTCAGGTGTGCCTGACACAAGTCATGGTATTTTCAATGACCTCATATGCATGTAAATAAGGAAGACTATAGAAGAATTGATGCATTTGAGTTATGGTGTTGGTGAAGAATATTGAAAGTACCACAGACCAGAAGAACAAAAAATTCTGTGTTGGAAGAAGTACAACCAGAATGCTTCTTACAGGCTAGGATGGCAAGAAGTTCATCTTTCATACTTCAAACATGTTATCAAGAGGGACCAGTCCCTGAAGAAGGATGCCATGCTTGGTAAAGTGGAAGGTCAGCCATACTTGGTAAAGTGGAAGGTCAGCCAAATGAGCTGGATTGACACAGCAGCATGAATGGGCTCATGGGTAACAGTGTTTGTGAAGATGGCGCAGGACAGGGCAGTGTTTCATTCTGTTGTGCAATAAGATCACTATGAGTTGGGACCAACTTAACAGCACCTAACAACAACAATAACATAAGACTTGCTGCGGGAAGGGCCTTATGGAAGCATGTGGGCTAGGCTTTCATCCTAGCTCCCCATCTTCCTATCTGGGGAGGTTAAATACGTTTCTGAACATTTCCTTAACTGAGGGTAAAAAGAGACCTTGTGTGATAGGTGTTGGCGTGGGTGTTATCCATCTATCCAGCCATTTATTCAATCAGCAAATATTCATTGAGGGATATAGCAGTGGAAAAGACTTACAGAGATCCTTGCTTCAGTGGAACTTACATGGTGCAAGCATGGTGGTAGACAATATGAATAATGGATATGCAAATTATATAGAAGATGATACATGCTATGGAAAAATGACAATAGGAATGTTAAGAGGAGTCAAGAAGGCAAGGGAGAGGTCTAGATGGGACTGTGCAGGCTGTCATGTTAAATAGGGATGTCCTGGCAAACCTTGTTGATAAGGTGAGATTTCAGTCAAGACTTAAGAAGGTGAAGGAATTACTTAGGTAAACAACCAGTGCAAAGGGTCCCAAGGTAGGAAGGTTCCTGGTATGTTTGAGGGTATGGAGGTCAGTGCAGCTAGAAAGGCCAGAGCAGTTAGAGCAGAGTAACAAAAGGTGTTGGTGGTGGTAGGGAGTGTCAGGGGATCCTGTAGGACCTTGTAGGCTGATGTAATGGTCTTTGGTATTAAGTCTGAGTAAAATGAGAACCGTTGCAGTCTTTTAAATGTAAGTTTTGAGCATAGAAAACATAAATTTTGGCTGTGTTGAAAATATACTGTTAAGCAAGGAAAAAAAGCTAGGAAGCAGTTATTGTTGTTGTTAAGTGCCATCGAGTCAGTTCCGACCCACAGCGACCCTGCATAGGGTTTCCAAGGAATGGTTGGTGAGCTTGAACCACTGATCTTGCAGATCAAACCGACTTTACAGCCTAGCACATTAACCCATAGTGCCACACCAGTACTAAAAGATGAGAAGTGGTGGTCCTTACCAAATAAATATACTGAAGGCAGGACAAGCATCATTTCTTGCTGGATTGAATGTGGAGCATAAACACATTTGTAGAGGACAATCAGTATCTCAGTTTGGATATGTTTAGTTTGAGATTCTCTTAAACATCAAAGCAAAAATGTTGAGATGTAATTGGTTATTATGAGACAGGAGTTTGAGAATTGAGTCTGTGATAGAGATAATCAATTTGGATCATTAGCAGTTCATTAAAATATGCAGCAAATTAACTTGCTGAGATAATGATTGATATTTTGTTGTCATTATATTTTGCTCCCAAGGAACCCTGGTGAAGTAAATGTTAAGTGCTTGGCTGCTAACCCATATGTTGGCTTTTGGAACCCACATAGCAGTTCTGTGGAAGAAAGACCTGGCGATCTGCTCCTATAAAGATTTGTTGCTGTATAGTTGCTCCAAGTGCCTTGGAGTCAGCTCTGACTCATAGTGACCCTGTATACAGTTTCTGAGGAATGGTTGATAGGTTCAAACTTCTGACCTTGTGGTTCATAGTCTAGTGCTGATCCTGTAAATATTACAACTTTAAACGAAACCACTATGGGGCAGTTCTACTCTCTCTCATGGAGTTACTATGAATGCACTCAGTGCCATCCACCACCACCAAAACCCGGATTCCAAAGAAGGAAACCAGCTTGGAGTTTGGAGGCTGGGAGGAAGGGGAGGGGAGGGATTAGTAATGGAAAATATGTATTGTTTGAAAGCAATCCGTGTGGTTTCTGAAAAGGGAATTCCAGGGAGGTGTGTGTAGCAGTCAATCTTATCTTCCTTGTCACAGTTCAGTCTATTCAGGACTTTACCAGTTAACATGACATTCTTCTAACCTCTAGGATTGGTTTAGAGGTGGCTGAATTTGCTAAAAGCTCAAGACATTTGATGAGAATTCTGAGATGCCCATGTGGTATTTTTGCTTGGAAAATGTGATGTAATTTGTTAAGCCTGAAACTGATACAATTCCATATTACCCCAATGAGGGAAGTAAGCTGATATGTAGAGCAGGGAAGAACAGAAAAAAATTACAGAAACGAGGCTTGTGTAATAAAGAATTTGGCCCTGCCCAAGAGAATATCTGGCATTTGTCTTCAGTTTCTGAAAGGTTATCTCTGAACCCTTGGAATGTTTTGGCTGATAGTAGTGTATTTGTTTTCCTGGGGTACTTGGATCTCATAGTTTTAACAATGGGATTTAGGGCAGGGGTTGGTCACACTTATATAGTCTTAGGGTGGGGGATGGCTATTCCAGAAAATTCTACAATGTGCCTTAGGGTAGTAGACCTGGAAGTTGAGATCAACCAGGATCTGGCAGTGTTTCGTTCTGTTGTGCATAGGGTCGCTATGGGTCTGTACCGACTTGATGGCACCTAACAAGGAGCTCTGGTAGCGCAGAGCGTAGTAGTTACGAATTGGGCTGTGAACCGCAAGGTCACCTGTTCGAAACTACCAGTTGTTCCGCGGGAGAAAGATGAGGCGTTCTGCTCCCGTAAAGATTTATAGCCTCGGAAACCCTGTACAGGGTCACTATGAGTCGGAACCGACTCCATGGCACTTAACAACAACAACAGTCAGTCATGCCTGCCTAATGTTGTTGTTAAGTGCCGTTGAGTAGTTTCCAACCCATAGCGACCCTGTATAGGGTTTTCAAGGAGTGGCTGGTGAGCTCAAAACAACTTTGCAGTCCAGTGCATTAATCCACAGTGAATGGAGCCACAATAAAAATTGTGGACACTAAATCTCAGATGAACTTCCTTGGTTGGTAACGTTTTGTGTGTATTAATTAACATATTAATATCGGCAGTCTGGATCCCATGAAGAGAGGCCAACTGAAGCCTCACATTTGTAACCCTCCTCGACTCTGTCCTATGCCTCTCTTCCTTTGACTGATTTTAATCGCTATCCTTTCCCCATAATAAATGATAGCTATGAATATAACAGCTTTCAGTGAGTTCTGTGAGCTCTTCTAGTGAATGAGCTAAACTAACAGTGCCTTTGGGAACTCCTAAATTTGTAGCTGGTGTCAGAATAGAGGGTGGTCTAGTGGAAATTGTATCCTCTAATTAATTATCTATTACTGCATAACAATTACACCAAACTAAGTGACTTCGAGCAATAAAAGTTATTTTTCACATTTATTTGCATGAGAAATTTAAGAATGGTTTAGCTAGGTGGCTGTGAGTCACATTTTCATGAGATTGCAGTAAAGAAGTCTGATGGGACTGCAATCACCTGGACACTTGTTTTGTTGCTGTTGTTGTGAGGTGCCATGGATTCAGCAACTACCTATAGTGACCCTATGCACAAAAGAATGAAACATTGTCTGGTCCTGCGCCAACCCCACAAGTGTTGCTACGTTTGAACCCTTTACTGCTGCCACTGTGCCAATCCATCTCATTGGTGATTTTTCTCCACTTGTCTGCCATTGTGTTGCACTGTAGTGGCTTGCATGTTGCTGTGATGCTGAAAGCTATGCCACCAATATTTTAAATACCAGCAGAGTCACCATGGTGGACAGGCTTCCGCTGAGCTTCCAGATGAAGACAGACTAGGAAGAAAGAGAAATGGACTACTTCTGAATATTTAGGCACTGAAAACCTTATGAATAGCAGTGGAACGCCGTCAGATAGCACCAGAGTATTGAATATTGAATTGTTTGACTGGAGAAACAGATTCTAAGAATGCACATTTAAAAAGCTGGCAGACTTGTCATGGATGCTGATAGGAGGCCTCAGATCTTCTTCATACACCTGCCTAAGTATCTTCACAACATGACAGGTAGCTTCCCACAGAGTAAATGGTGACACAGAGACAGAGAAAGCAAGAAGGAAACTTCAGTGTCTTTTATGTTCTAATCTCAAGTCACACACCATCAATTCTGCCACACTCTAGTCATTACAGTGAGTCAATGCCTCTAGCCATAATCAAAAGAGGGAAATTAGGCTTTGCTCTTTGAAAAGAGGGTCACCAAAAATTTGTCAACATATTTTGAATTCCTCTTTTGAGGCTGGATGTTGTTTTTAGGTTCCATGGAGTCTGTTCCAACTCATAGTGACCCCACGCACAACAGAATGAAACACTGTCTGGTCTTGTGCCATCTTGACAAACCTTAGCCTTGAGCCCATTCATGCTGCTGTGTTAATCCATCTTGTTGAGGGGTTTCCACTTTTTTGCTGACTCTACTTTACCAAGCATGATGTACTTCTCCAGGGACTGGTCTTGTTTAGTAAACTGTCCCAAATATGAGAGACAAAGTCTCACCATCATGTCTTCTAAGGAGCATTCTGATTGAACTTCTTCCAACAGATTTATTTGTTCTTTTGGCTGTCCATGATGCTTTCAATAGTCTTCTCTAAAGCCATAACTCAAATACATTAATTCTTCTATGGTCTTCCTTATTCATTGTCCAACTTTCACATGCCTAAGAGGTTATTGAAAATATCATGGCTTGGGTCAGATGCACCTTAATCCTCAAAACTGTCATCTTTGCTTTTTTGTTTTTTTAATTTTAAAAAACTTTTTACTGTGAATCGAGTGAAGGTTTACATACAAAATCATCAATTTTATGTCAGACAGATCATATACTTTGTTTCTTCTCAATGATTGCAATTCGCTCTGGGGACCAACAGGTATTCCATTTCCTCCCTGTGGTTCCCATTTCCATCTCACCCTCCGTCCCATTCCTCTCACCTTTGTCCTTAGGTACAAGTTGCCCCTTTGATTTTGAATGATTGACCATAATGAGCATACTTTACTACTGCTTGACTGAAAGTTGGGCCATGAGGGTGAGTTCCTTTCAAGACCTGAATGAAGACTGAGGACCAATAGTCTTAGGTTCCTCAAATCTCTTTCTGATCAGTAATCCCAGTCTTTTTGTTGTTGTTGTTGTTGTTTTAAAATAATTTTAAATTTTGTTTAACAAAGAATATACATTTTTACAAAGTCAATGACTTATTCATTGGAAATACCATTTTTAAAAAAGTTTTTATTGTGAATTATGTGAGTCTACAGAAACATCAGTTTTACATTCATCCTATTGGATTTTGTTTCACTGCAATGATTACAATCCTTCAAACAACCAAAGGGTACACTCCACAGGCCTGCCCCCTGGCCATCATCACACAGCCCCTCTCCCTACTTGAGTCCAGTGTCCTCAGCCGCTCCAACTGTCCACATCATTATCTCTGCTTCCATTTCTGGTGTCACTGCTTCCCTGGGTAGGATCCCACACTCCACTCTTCTC
>NW_006408601.1:2890519-2908499 GCF_000296735.1 Chrysochloris asiatica
CTGTATCTATCTTATTTGATTGTTCCTGTAGCTCTTTCCTGACTTCTTCCCTATTTTTCTCAACTCCATTGTAAAGTGTTTTGAAACATTTTATAATCATTTTTCTGAATTCCTTCTCAGGCATTTCCAAAGCCTGCCCTCCTACCAGAATGGAATCCAGGTCTACCTCTAAATCATTTGTCTCAGACATTTTGTCTTGTTTCTGGACATGTGCTGATTGGTCATCTGCTTTTTCTTCTTGGACATGTTCAGTGTTTATCTGTGACCTTAATACTTAATTGAATATGTGTTTTGGTTTCTGATTTCTTCCAGGGAGATGTGATCAGGATGTGGGCTTCCCTTTTCACTCTTCTTATTGCTTAACTCAGAGTAACTTCACAGGTGTTGTCTGTTTCCCTAGTATATGGCATTTGGTATTCGTTCTTTCCTGGGTTTTGGTGTTTTATAGAGTGTGATTGTAGCTTGGCTACATGGCAGGAGTTGTCTATTTTTGTGTAATATATGGAGAGAAAGAGTCCTCCAAAGGTAGAAGGAGGTTCATATAACAGCAAAACAGCACCAGCAGAAGAAAAAAACAAAAACAAAAACCCAAGAGGAAACAAACAAACAAAAAACAGCAGCAACGAAAACTAGACTGAATACTGCAGTTTATAATCACAGAAAAAGGAGAAGAGAGAGAGAAGAAAGAAAAAAATCTGTAGCCTAATATGAGTATGACTTTAATGTCCTCTCTTCAGCTTCTTGCTTTCAAAACTGCCTGGGAGATTTCAGGATGCCAGTGTTGGTTGTTATGCTATACCTCAGGCTTTAATTTAATTTTTGGCCTGCTTTGTTTTTAAACTCTCTTTCCCTCTCTACAGCCCTGTCCTGCCCTTTCCCATATTAAAAAATAAAACAAAAGACAAATAAGCAAAAAACGCTCAGGGCCTGCTCTTGGACTGAGTATCTGTGGGCATGTGTGGCAGAAGAATCCACCAGTGGTGAGGGTGGACGGTATCCACTCGCTCAGGCTCCCTCTCTAGTCACCAGAATGGAGGTGGGCAAACAGTGGATGTGCCAATGACCAGATACCAAAAATGAAAATCAGAACAAAGCAAAACTGACAAAGTGTATTGTCCACCTTTGCTCCATGGTTCCCGAGGCATTTTTCTGTGGTGTTTCTGCTCCCCTGCTTGGTCTGCCATTTGGTCTCTCCCAAGATGTCAGCTCTGAGCCTCTCAGCCTGGCCCTGCAGATTCAAAAGTACGCAATTTCTTATTTCAGCTTCAAGTTCCACAATGTATAAGCCTTCAGACCTTCAAAATATTCCTATCTCTGTGGTTCTGAGTTTTGGAGCTCTACCCTGGATCTGCTTTGCCTGGTATTCTGTGGTATTGCTGACAGTGAACTTCGCTGCACCTCCACCCGAGCTGCCATCAAGTCCCGCCTCCTCTTTCTTCTTTTTGGATATGTGCATTTATAACAATAAATTGTCCTCACAGCACTGCTTTCGCTGTATCCCAAAGATTTTGGTATGTTGTATTTTCGTTCTCATTTGTCTCCTTGTACTTTGAGAATTCACGTTTAATTTCTTCTTTTACCCAGTTGCTTTTCAGCAGGGTGTTACTCAGTTTTCATGTATTTGTCCTTATTCCCTTGGTCTTCTTTTGTTGATTTTTAGTTTTATAGCATGATATTAGTGATATTGTTTGATGCTTTCTTAATTCTATTGGGTTACTTCTCTCTGGAGTGGGAAGAAATATGGATCTCTTTTAATTTTCTTAGCATAGATGAGTGAGTGCCTTCAGTGCACTTAACAGTTTGTTAAAAGATTGCAATTTGTGTTCTGTCAATCCTGGAACCTTGCTTTTTGTCAATGCCTTCAGTGCAGCTTGGACTTCTTCCTTCATTACTATTAATTCTTGATCATATGCTACTTCTTCTTTTTTTTTTTTTTAATGTTTGATTGTAACTGATGTGATAGTTTGCGTTGGAGAACATTAGCTTTATATTCATCCTATTGTATATCGTTACATTGCCATGGTTACTATGCCCTCCATGCATCATCAACCAACCATGCCCCCTGGTCATTAGCACGTAGCCCCTTTCCCTCTCTGGGTCTCGAGTTCCCAGCCGCTCCATCTCTCCACGTCATTGTCTCTGCTTCCATCTTTGGAGTCACTGTTTCTCTGGGTAGGTTCCCATACTCCGCTCTTCTCCCTTGATGGTTTCTGTGTACTCCATCTTGTGAGGGACATGTGTATAGTCATCTTTTATATTGTTTAGGAAAGACATTTGCTATTAATAAGCCATTGGTTTTGCAAAAGTCTAACATACTACCTCCAACATTTTTTTCTTTCACCAAGACCATATTTCCAACTACTGATCCTCTTTGTTTCCAGTCTTAGCATTTCAATCACCAGCAATTATCAGTACATCTTGATTGCATGTTTGATTAATTTCAGACTGAAAAAGTTGTTAGAACTCTTCAATTTCACTGGCTTTAGTGGTTGTTGCCT
This sequence comes from Chrysochloris asiatica, assembly GCF_000296735.1. Lineage (NCBI taxonomy): Eukaryota > Metazoa > Chordata > Mammalia > Afrosoricida > Chrysochloridae > Chrysochloris > Chrysochloris asiatica. The sequence continues at coordinate 2,893,018 of NW_006408601.1, forward strand.
ACATTTGATTAATAGTGGTATTAACTGATCTTTCCTGTAGGTGTATAGATATTATCCTATCACAGACAGTGTTATACTTCAAGATAGATCTTGAAATATTCTTTTTGATGATGACTGTGATGCCATTTATCCCCAATTTGTTGTTCCTGGCATAGTAAGCCATATGATTGTTTGATTCAAAATGGCCAATACAAGTCCATTTCAGCTCACTCGTTATATGTCCCATTTCATGTTTTATAATTTCCAATTTTCCTAGATTTATACTTCATACATTCCATGTTCTGTTTCTTAGTGGATGTTTACATTTGTTTCTCCTAATTTCGAATTGTACCCCATCAGAAATGAAGTTTCCAAAAGCTCCAATTGCATCATCACAGTCAACAATCCTTTGAGGCTACAGCTCTTCCCCAGTTCTGTTTTGAGTGCCTTCCAACCTGAAGGGCTCATCTTCTAGTACTATATATGACAATATGCTGGTGCCATTCATAATCTTTTCATCTTCTGGCACTATAAGTCACGATGTTCCACTGCTATCTATAGAGTTTCCAGTGACTAAACATTAAGTAGTTTGCTTCTCCTTCTTTCTAGTCTGTCTTTGTCTGGAAGCTCAGCTAAAACCTGTCTACTATGGGTGACCCTGCTGGTATTTGAAGTACCCGTGTCATAGCTTCCAGCATCACAGCAACATGCAAGCCACCAAAGTATGACAAACTGACAGATGAGTGGTGGTGGGGCTAGGTATAGTCCTAATGTAAAACACTGCTTAAACCCTTTAGCCCTAGTTGTTGTTGTTGTTGTGACGTGCCATCGAGTCGATTCTGACCCATAGCGACCTTGTAGAGGGTTTCCAAGGAGCAGCTGGTGAGCTTGAACCATGGACCTTGCAGTTCAAATTACTTTGCAGTCTGATGCATTAGCCCCCAGCGCCACACCAGGACTCCTTACCCCTAGTAGGTGACATAATAAATATCCTTTATTTTTATTAAAAAAAAATCTTTGTGGTAAAACTTATAAAACAAAACATTTGTCATTTAACCATTTTAAGTGACATAAATCACATCCACCATGTTATGTAACACTAATTCCCCTTGTTTTTATGCAAATTTGAGTTGACATTTTTGTTATTTGTAGCTGAAAGCATCCTTACTGATGTGTAGGGTATATGTTGAAGTGGTTCATCTGAGAAAGGTTAAAAGTTTCTAAAATCGAGAAGCAGATTGTGTCTTGGGAGGTGATGAGCTCTCAAAGTGTAAAGACTGCATGGTGCTCCTAGGGAGATGGGACCCTCTACACTGAGCCTTCCAGCCTCCACAAAGATTCCTGGTCCCAATTCTGGTATATAATCTTTAGAATGTCTCACCTTCAAGGGACATGAGGATGTGAACAAGTGGCATAACAACATTCACCAATTGGGATACCTTCTGAATGTTAGGGACCATGTAAGGTGATGGGGCCAGTAGAGGTAAAGTCTTCTTTAATATAATTATAAGAAAAAAGATTATATGATGTTCTTTTATCTGAGTGAGATAATTATAAATCAATACCTACTGCATATTTTATGATTTTTAAAGAACCTTTTACATTTTAAATTCTTGAAAAATCGCTTAAAGATAATCCTAATAAGCCATGATTGCTATTCATTTGTTGCTTTTAAATTTCAAAGTAATTTGCTAAGATTTATTTTAAAAAATCTCCAGTCCTTACCATCTCCCATTTTTGACCTCATGGCACATTTAAACACTGGGATGTGTGAAAACACTTTGTAATAATTTCGGTTACACAGATGGTTTGCACCTCACCTCATTTACAAAATTTACCAAACATTTTGAGTTTTATTACTTTGAAAAATTATGCAATTATTTTTGTAAATTTAACAATGAGTTCACTTCTAATTTCAATTTAACCTTTCTGGCAACCTACTGATTTCTCTAAAATTTGTATTTCAATCATCTCTACTTATTTATTTGGACTTCATTATTCTTGGGATGAAAGGCATTGTTTATATTGTTGCATTTTTTAGTAGTGTCTTTCAACAACCTCTAAGTCTGACATTCTCAGAAATGTCATTCTGAGACTTACCTTCCCTGTATTATCCAACTAGGACAGTTCTCAAAGTCCTTATCTTTAAGCTGATCCATTACTGTCCTCAATAAATGACTATACATCTTTTATCACTGATGATTTTTTTTTTTTAATGTTTTATTGTGAATTATGTGATAGTTTACATGGGAGAACCTTAGTTTTACATTCATTCTATCTTATATTGTTTTCATTGCCATGGTTACAATCCCTCCATGCATCATCAACCAACCAAAAGGTATACCCTGCAAGCCTGGCTCCCACATCCCCCCCAGTCATCAGCACACAGCCCCTCTCCCTCTCTGGATCTAAAAGTCCCCAGCTGCTCCATCTCTCCACATCATCGTCTCTGCCTCCATCTCAGGCATCCCTGCTTCTCTGGGTAGGGTCCTGCTCTCTGCTCTTCTCCCTTGATGGTCCTAGGGACTTCTGCTCCTAGACTGAAAACTTAATCATTCTCCTTCTTGCTACAAAATGTCTACCTTTACATTTCCAACCCTCACAATCAGTCCTGATAACAATTATTCACTATTGTATCTCAAGAGACTTATCTGCATTTCATTTAATCACTGATGAGATTTAAGATGCCTGTTCTGAGGATATTCATTCCCTCACTTACTTTTACTTATTAATTGATTGTTTGCTTGTCCCCTGCCCCAGTGAATAAACTTCTTCTTCTTCTTCTTCTTTTTTTTTTACAGAGAAAGCACTCATGAGTTGAGAATCCTGTGGGTCCCTGATTGGCTCTGAGGGTCCCCGGAGTGGTTTTCAAGTCAACAGGACTCAGGCACAGAGGTGGGTGAGGGTTCAGTGGGCATCACAGCTATTCAGGCTGCTCTTGGCCTATGAGTAAGTGGTAGGGGGAGACTGGTATCATCTTCATGTGGACCTCACTGTGTATCTCAGTAAAGTTCATATCCTCTGCTCATTTTTTTTTTTTTTAGTTTTCATTGTGAATTGAGTGATAGCTTACTTGGAAGAGCATCGGTTTTATACTCATCCTATCATATTTTGTTTCATTGCAATGATTACAATCCCCTCCATGAATCATCATTCAAGAGTGTTTGCTTCTATTCCCTTCTCATTTTTTATTTGGATCATTCACCTTTAGGCTCCAAATTCTTTGTATTTCTATGTTAAATTATTTCATGTTCTTCCAGTTTTATCAGAGGAGAGATTGTGTGAAGATACGCCTCTCTTAAGCTAAGTATTTACTTTTAGGTTTCTTAGGAGAAAGAGCTCCTCTATTCACTACCTCTCATTCACCCACCCATCTAGTCAGCCATCTAACCAACAACTTATTAGTGAGCACCTGCTAATTTTGGGGAATCAGAGATACTTAAGATACTGCCCTTGTCTTCAAGGACTTGAGAAAAAGACTAACCAATAAACAAACCAACAATTTCAAAAATATGTACAAAAATACCTAGGTTGCATATAGGAGGTGATGACTTACTGTGGCATAGGGTGGTGTTTCAGTATTCTGTTGCTATGTAACAAACAGCTCAAAATATAGTGGCTTCATGCAACAATAGTTTATGATTTCTTGTAATTCTGCAATCTGAGTTTGTCTTAGCTGACATAATTTCCTGCTTACCATGTTGTCTGCTGAGCTTAGAATGTACAAACTGGCATTTCTTCTTCCATGTGTGGTGATTCATGTACGATGATGAAGAGCTGGGTGCTTGTCAGGCATCTCCTATTCTCCATGCAGCTCTCCACTGGGCTTTCTTGGCCATCTTCATAGCATGACTGTCTCAGGGGAGTTGAACGTCTTTTTGGCAGTTGGTTATTAAGAGAATAAATGCAGAAAGTACTCATTCTTTTAACGCTTGGATATGGGAGTCCCAGAATCTTCACTCTCACCACATTCCATTGCCCAAACAGGTCACAGGTCTAGATCCTACTCAAGAGAAGTGTCATAGATTTTACTTTTCAAAGAGTGAAGTGGCATGCATGTACAGAGAGGAGAGACATTTGTGGCACCCCTCTGTGGACTACCACAGGTGGGTAGGTCAGAGAAAATATCAACAAAAGTGGTCAAATTGGCCAAGAAGTGAAATTGCCTGAGCCTAAATTCACTTTTTCATTTGGCTTTTCTGAACAAGAACTTCCCTTCTCTACCAGCTCTTACCATTCCTTACCTCATTCCCTGAACTTCAAGTATGATTCACTTTTGGCATAAAGATAGGACAAAGTATTTGCCTACTTCAGAAGACACTCTGTTGTCCATACTAGGCTCTTGTATTTATGGATCTCACCTACAAATTGATCTCTCTATATTCCTGACATTTTCCTTTTTTACCCTTATGACATACTACAGTCAATAACTAACTTAGAAAAGAGTACCAGAGAGCTTCAAAATGTTCATAGAAAAATTCCATTAATTTTTAATTCCATTTTTTTTCATGAACGTTTTGAAGCCCCTTCACATATCTAACAGATAAATGAGGGAAGAGTTCATGTAGACTCAGGAATAATGATGATGACTTGACCTCTTTTGGTCCCACTTTGAGGAGAAACTGGAAAGAATATAGGATATACCAGGAGTCTAATTTATATGATAGACAACAAAATGACTCTTGTTGGAGAAACCAGGCTGGGAGCTGGGAGGGAAAGCGATGTGGCCATGGCATTTGGTGCTCATGAAATATGACTCTCTCTAATTCTATTGAGGCTGAAGCTCATTTCTGTAGCCTCAAAAACTCTGAAAACCAGGCTATTTCTCTACTGTTTTCAATTTTTGGAATGGTTTGTTTATCGTGCTCTCTCTGGTTTTGAATTGGCACTTTTCTAAGGTGTGTTAAATCCAACCAATGGTTTAAGCTCATATTTGAGCCAGAACTATAAAGTGGGAGCTGTGCTCCCCATTTCTTGAGGCCTGCATGGAGAGTACCCCAAGAAACACATAAAAGACAATGGCAAGGGCTTCTTTGATCAGCTACCTCTATTTGCCAGTGTTTCTTTCTTCTTTTCTCAAATTGAGGAAGTTCCAGTTTTTTACTTTTTGTTCTTCACGGGAAGCTCTTACTAAAAACAAAGATGAAGGGAATGGTCAGCCATCTTTACCCATAGTACTGTCTACCTTAGGAGTCACTTGGTGGTGCAAATGGACAAATATTTGGCTACTAACTGAAAGGCTGGTAGCTCTAATCTACCTAGAGTCACGTTGTAAGAAAGATGGTGGATCTTGTACCTCACAGGTGCACACACTTGCACTCCTGTTCTGGGTCAAGACAACACAAAGTTTATGTTTTGTTTGCATAGCACCTTGTTTTCCTACCCTGTCCAATCACTGCAAGGGGTTCTGGTGGTGCAGTTGTTAAGCACTCAGCTGCTAAGCTAAAGGCTGGAGGTCTGAACTCACCAGCCACTCTGCAGGAGAAATATGTGATCATCTGTTTCCAGTATGATTTCACCTTTGGAAATCCCATGGGGCAGTTCTACTCTGTCCAACTGGGTTGCTATGAGTCAGAATTGACCTACCCTTAATGGGTTTGCTGATCCTTGCACTTTTTCAGGGTATTGGCAGCTTTACCTGTGAGTGACCCTCCATAGACCCTCCTAAGTCAGATGGAAGTGTGTCCAGGAACACATTATGACTTCAGAATCCACATGTCACCTTATGCAGTCTAAAAACAAAAGGAGTAATAGTCTCAAATAATTTTCAAGTACTAGGAGTTTCTGAGAAATGTTGATATTAAGGGAGTGAGAAAAATGGAAAAAACAGAATCATAACAATTTTAAGAGGCTGGAATTGCTATCAAGCCCAGTTTACAAAAGCATACAGAGATAAAAAAATGTGGACCGAGTTTGCATAGTTTATAAGGACTGGGATTTTTAATCTGGGACACTCTTGTCCTGGATGCTTTCCCCTATGTGATTAGGAACATGGTAACCATGGCGGAAGTTATCAGGAGCCCCTGGCAGGGTCTTTAGGTTGTTCTGCTCCAGGGTGATTTCTCAGACCTGGTGGGCTCCCACACTCTTCTTTTTCTTTCCCCAACACAAAGCTTTTCTTTTCTGAGGGAGTCATTATCATTCCCTCCACTAATCTCCCTTGACTTGAGCAACCTTTTCCCCTGTTTCTTGTTTCCTCCCTGCTTCAAAGACAAGCAATTAGCCTTTTAGGTTTTAAGACCTGAGGTCCCTACAGGGACAAAGAGAGACTGTGACAGAGATAAGAGTCCTTCAGCATCCTTTCAGTGCTCATCTCTGTTCTAAAGTTGAGACCCCTGATAGATGTATGTGGAACGGTCTGTTGGTCATCAAACAACCATTTTTATTTCAGAAAGTGGAGCTCACAAGCTCTCCTCTTCCCATCATCCCCCATCTTAGTGATGAACATGAGGATTCTTCTCTCCATCAACATGTTTTCCCAGAGCCCCAAAAGTCTGTCCTGCCTGAGCAGTGGAGGTTCCTGGCCTTTCCAGGGCAGTTTGCCTGTCTGGAGTCAGTTCCAGATTGGGAGCCACTCCTGAGTCCTACCCTTCCCAAATTGTTCTCTGGGGATGCTGTCTTAGTAGGACCAAATCCCAATCCTATCAGAAAGGAGCTCCCTGACCAAGTGAGCAGAGCAGCTGACCTGGTTGACTAGGAGACTGGCTGCTGAAGTCATCACAGGATAGCACAGATTGAAGAAGCAGATGTTATCAACGAGGTTACTGACCCAGAATTCACTGACTCAGAATTTAGAACATTCAACTTCTTACTGCCTAAGGAAAATTTTATAAGGGGATTTTGAGTCATGAACAAAACAAGGAGACTGCTGTGGCTTTATTTTTCTTTGTCTCTCTTTTTATCCAGTGGAGAGAGAATACAATTAGGTTGGAATAGAATAGGCAATTGTCTCACCAGGTGATTCTTAGGGGAAAGCAGAGCTATAGCTTCAAAATAGTCTGGTTTCAACCCCAGTCTTCGAGTGGGAGGGAGTCAGCCTTCTCAGCAGGCAATGAAAGTTGGTTACTCATTACCACCAAGACTTGACAGTACCCTGAGCAACTGACATTATATTTATGCTATCTAAAAGAATGGGACACTGTTTTTATGACCCAGTTTAATCCAGAGGGTATCAGTTTAATAAAGACAAGGACAATAGAATTAAAATTATCTCTAGATCTACATAACCAAAGGCTGATAAAAAAAAAAAGGGAATTGTACTAATTTGACAGGGAATATATAGCATTGTCATAAAATTTGTAAAATGGAGAGAAAGTGCTTCGCTCTGAATTTGTGTGAGTAAGTTGACAGGTGCTGAGCTCTGTAAAAGAAAAAACGTGGAAACCATACATTTCTGAATTCCCAGACCAAGCAACAGTTCCCTTCATTGTATTCATCCTGCTGACAGCAAAACAGAGGATCTGATATGAAAAACTTTAGCATTTAAACAATGTCCAACAAACAAGCAAATTTCCTATGATTGTGTAAGATTTTTTGAAGGTTAATTTTACTCAGCATTGGTACCCTGCTTACCTCCAAGATATCCATGGCAACTGGCTGAAAATGGCTAATATAAATATAGAACCATCAGCATTCCCTCCTGGACCCATAGAGAACTGTGGGCTCAGTGGAGAGTGGCTTCACCAGGAAGGAAAATGCAAAGTGTGGAGGTGAATTTCACTGTGTATCACTCATCAAGTGTCTGTGGTGTTTCCCCAAAGACTGCACCTCAGGGCTGGGTTCTGTGGGGGTACAGAGAAGTATAGACCAGGTCCTTGCCCTCAAAGAGCTCACAGCCCACAGGACATGTGGATTACTCTAATGTATAGACATTTATTTTAAGGGTTTGATATTGAAAATAAATCTCAGTGAACTTTGTTCATTCTGCCCAATGGGTTTTCTTCCCCAAGTTTATAGTGTCAAACTCATGCTTTCCCTTGACAATTAGTCAGCTCCTTGAACTATGAACTGCACACTTTCCCTTCTGACTAGAACCCAATCCTAAATCAATTCAACTCTTAGCTTCTTTTGTCCCTCTACAGGGTTACATAGGTGGATTTGGGCATATCAAGTATCTATCCTATGTGTCAGTCTGTCACACGTTTTTTCCCTAGAGTGGTTTCTAATGTCTGCTTCTCAGAACTTCAGGGATTTTTCAAGGTGTATCAGGGAGACTTGCAGGGAGAGGGGAGAGGGTGAGCAGACTGGGTTAGGACCTCTCCCCTGCTGCAATCAAATATACATCTTTTATAATGTTGTTGTTATTAGTTGCTGTTGAGTCAGTTCCAATGTATGGTGATCTAATATATAACAAAATGAAATGTCCTCCAGTTCTGTGCCACCCTTCTGATCCTAATGTTAGTGTTCACTGAGGCTACTGTGTCAATCCATCTCATTGACACTTTTCTTCATTTTTGTTGACCCTCTACTTTGGACATATCATCAGAAAAGACCAATCACTAGAAAGGAATATCATTTTTGGTAGAGGCCCTGTTTATATCTATATATCCATCTATTGTAGTTGTTACTAAGTGCTGTTGAGTCAGTTCCAAAACACAGCAACCCTGTATAGAGTTTCTGAGGAGCAGCTGGTGGGTTTAAGGCTCAGGAAAGAGAGAGGTTGAATTTGACCATTGTTGTTGTCATTGTTAAGTGCTGTGCAGTTAGTTCCGACTCATAGTGACCCTGTATAGGGTTTCTGAGGATCAGCTAGTGAGCCTGAACTGCTGACCTTGTGGTTCAAACAGACCTTGCAGCCCAGCACATTAACATACAGCGTCATACCAGGAACATTAGAAAGTCACTATGGGCCTCCAATAATTTTTGTGTAGTGTTGGGGTAAGAAACCAGGTTGAAAAAGTTAATGAGAGGAAAGAAAGTGAAGATGGTGAATATAAACTTAAAGTTTTCTGTAAGGCAGTAGTAGTTTGAGTCAGGGTGGGCAGTTGGGCAATACAATTTAAGAGTGTATTTTATCCCTTAGGAATTCATGGGTTTGAGGATTGAGAGGAAGCTGTCCACAAGTTCAGAAGGAGTCACTAAAGACACGTGTGGTGTACCGTGGAGTCGGTTCTGACTCATAAGTGACCCAGTATATGATTTCCGAGGCTGTAAATCTTTACAGCAGCATAAAGCCTCATCTTTCTCCTGTGGAATGATTGGTAGTTTTAAACTGCTGACCTTGAGGTTAGCAACCTAACTCATAACCACAATGCTACCAGAGCTCCTTGAAGACATGTGTTGGAAGGGCAATTGGGGGAACATCACCCCAGGAAGCAGATGAGGAGAAAGCCAAAAGACTGCCTGATTGGGCAAACTCAGACAGATTGCTTGCCTTTTCGAATCTTCATTCTTTCATTTGGAAACTGGATATTGTAATGTCTACTTCAATGGGTTGTCAAATTAAATGAAATTGAGTGTGTAAAAGCAGAAAGTACAGGGTCTGACACATAGAGGGCAGTCAGTCCTTCCTCCATCTCCCTCTCAGCTTCCTGTCTCCTGGTTTCTACAGCTGGCTGTACTTGTGCTTGGAGTCAGGCAGATCAGGGCTGCATCAGCTGTTTAACATTAGGTCGGTTATTCAATTCTTCTAAACCTCAGTATTGACATCTGTAAAATGGGAATGATATTTCACATTAGGACAAGTTGTGAAGGTTAAATGAAACAGTACATATAAAGCACTTTAAAAAAGTGCCTAATTTATAGTAGATCAGGTCAAAGAAATAAAATTTTCAGTGACTCAATAGATGGTGAAGTTTTTGTGCAGCTAATGTACATCAGGGAGCACCAGGAAATTCTCCAAGTCTAAGCAGAGTTACAGTTGTATGAAGTACAGAGGAGAGGTATCCTTGTGCAGAATCAAGCAGATGTTTCGTTTCTAACTGCTGTGAAACTTGCTGTTGAAGCTGTTGGAGATTGTTTTAGTTTCTATGCCTCTTCTTTAAGAGTGTTGGTACAAATAATTCTTTCAAAAGTTGTTTTCTTAAGCCTTGAAATTTGTCTGCTAGTCAAAGTTTAGGGCAAGAGGAGGAAGCAGAAAAAAAGAAAAGGAAAAAAGTGGTAAGGAAAGAAAGAAGAGACAAGGATCAAAATAAGAAAAACGTTTCTAATTATTTTTAAAACGTATGCTGACTGAATATTGACTAAATAAATGTATTCTGACCTAGAAGCTATCTTGTTGTCATTAAATGACATCAAGTTAATTTGACTCATAGTGACCCTGTGTAGGGTTCCCAAGCAGCAACTGGTGGGCTTGAACTGCCAAACTTGCAGTTAGCAGTCCAGTGCTTTTCTTACAGCACCACACCAGCAGCTATCTTATGTACATTTACGTGAGGTACAGTGTAGTCCAAACAATTTTATTTTTACTCATACTTGTTTGTTTTAAAGGAGACTTTAAAAATATAACCCATGTTTCCAGAACCTTTCTACTCACTCTGTCTTTCCAGTTTAGCCATGTCACTCAGTAGCCATAATATATGGTAGCTTTTCCTGTCTTCATGCCTTTGGCTTTGCTCCTCCCTTACCTTTGAAGACCTCTATTTTGCACCTGGAAAAGTTAGGGCAATGCTGTAAGGAAAGATACATCTTGATTTCAACTTTAGTTATATCCTATGTTCAGTGTGAGTTTGTAGACAAGTTTTTCACCCTCCCAGAACCTTTACTCATCAGAATGGGGATAGCAATATCTGCTTGGTAATGGTGTTGGAGGCTTACACATGATGTTTCATGTTAATGTTCAGCACACAGTTGGAGCTCAAAACCGTGGACATCTTATTCTTTCTACCTCACCTGACAGCTCCCTCAGGACCTCCTCAAACACATGTGATCCTATTTACCTTCTGTCTTCACAGAGAGATGTGAGATGTGTATTACTTCCTACATTTTATTTAGAGTATCTGTGTACTTGTTCCATCTCCATCTTTAGGTTTTAAGCACTTGAATTTGTCTTAGCAGCCTCTGCAAGAGGCTGCAGAACTGCACCATGATGCAAACTATTTAATAAATATTGTTGAATTTCATTGAAGTGTCCCAAACAACCTGATCCCTTATCATTCTTAGAAATATCAAGTTTAAGAGCTACAACTGTTCTAGGCTACCATGCATTAGTCATGAAAAAGTCACCCCCTAACCTCTTGTTTTCCAGTCCACCATCAGAGAAACAGGCTTTCAGCCCAGTGGGCTGAATATGTTTACATTTCAGATCTGATCTCTTTCCCCAGCAGTATGTCATAGCCGCAGTGAGGTGAGCTCAGTATTGCCAATCACTAAACCATGCTTCCCATAGTTCTCTCCTAGGAGCACTAGCAGGAATATTAGCCTTGCAATGCAGCACCAGCTGTCTAGTACTTGTTCTCAGATAAATTGTTCAGTGAAACAAGATATAGGCTTGGCAATAAAGAATGGAGAGAGGACCCTAGGACCATCAAAGGAGAAGAGCACAAGCCAAGTGCAGGACCCTATCCAGAGAAGCAGTGACACCAGAGATGGAGGCAGAGATGGGGACATGGAGAGAAGGAGCAGCTGAGGACTCGAGACTCATGGAAAGAGAGGGACTGAAAGCTAGCGGCCAGGAGGCAGACTTGCAGAATGTGCCCTTTGGTTGTTTAAATTATCATATGTGCCTGAATTTTAAAAAAAGAGCTAAAATGAATGGAGAGAAGTACTATTAACTGATGGTACATGGACGGGATTATAATCATTATAATGAAACTAACTTGGTTTGGATGTTAAGCTGATGATCTGCCCTGTACACTTTCAGTCAATTCACAATAAAAACTTAGAGATGCCAAAAGTCTGGATGTGGAAGCCATCGGATCCTTCATGTGATGACACACAAGATGTCTGCCTATATTTTTATTTCTTATAAGCACTTGACTGCCATGTTGGTTTGAACCACAAGGTCAGTGCTTCAAATCCACCAGCTGCTCTGTGGAAACCCTATACAGGGTCGCTATCAATGGCACTTAACAACAACAACAACAATTTGATAAAAAGAGTCTTGTTAGCACAGTAGTTAAAATGCTAGACTGCTAACCTACAGGTTGGCAAATCCAACCCACCAGGAGCTCTGTAGAGAAGGAGGTGGCAGTTGGCTTCTTTAAAGATTAATAGTCTAGAGAGACTTCTGGTTTGGGGGCGGGTAAGCAGAGACAGATAGTGAAAGCTCCTTTGCTAAAGCCCAAAAAAAGCAGGGAAAGAGTGGTCCACAGAACAGCTGCGGAGTTTTGGATCTTGTTTAAGGTTCTGGGCGCCAGTTTCCCCACCCACCTGTGGAGAAATCTGCCTGTGAAAGCAAAATATGGTGATTTCTGAATCGATCCCAGCTGAATCAATCCCTGCAGCCAGAGGTCCTGAGGTCAGAGGGCAGGGCCACAGCCAAGTGGAGACAGTGACCCAGCTTTAGAAGCCACAGAGCTGAGCATCTAGTGGGAGAGGTGTGACCGATTTTTCATCTTTGACTCTTCATTTTTCACATATCTTTCCTCTTCACTCTGATCGTGCTCTCACTACCCAGCCCAGATGCCTTTAGGCAGGCAGGATCACACCCCCAAAATGGTCCAACATTGCACCCACAGTTTTCTAATGGCACAGAGAAGAAACATGCAGGCTGCTTTTTATGCTGTCTGACTCTGGGACCCAGCCCCAAAGTTGACCTGGGCAGGACCCTTTATCCCTGCCTGCACAGCAAAGGCCAGTGGACAGTCAATCACAATTTTATTTTTGTTTTTGATTGGTGGTTTCTGCCTCTGCTTTTACATTGTTTCGGTCTTTGGTCCTTTTTGCCTCATTCTTTTCCCAGGGGTTGGAGTTTTCTCTTCCCACCTTACCCAGGAAGAAACAGCAACTGTGCTCATAGAGCCAAGCTACAAGCAAACCCTGTAGTACCTCACTATCTGGACAAGATCCAAAACCATCTGCTAGGCATTACACGTGAAAAGGAAAGCCTATCTCCAGATCATATCCACCAGGAGACACTCAGTAAGCTTACCAACAAAGCAATATACATCCATTTAAGCATTAAAAACCCACATAACTACTGAAAATGTCCAAGAAAACACAATTAAAGATCTCAACACATGTCCAAAAACAGAAAAAAAGTGACTGAGACAAATGAGCTGGAAGCAGACAGACACAGACTTTCCAGTAGAAGAGTAGGCTCTGGATCTGCCACAGAAGGCATTCAGAAGAATGATATGGAAACAAATTCAAATGTTCCAAAAAGGGGTGGAAGAAAATAAGGAAGAAATCAGGAAAGTGCTACAGGAGCAATCAAACAAGATAGATATGGCATTGGAAACAATTCAAAACCTGCAAAAAGAAGTCCAGATGATTAATAATAAAATATCAGAAATGGACAATACACTGAAAGGTCAAAGGTGTAAAATGAAAGATGGAAGGCAGAACCAATAAACCGGAAGACAAATCTCTCAATACTGCTAAAATAGAAGAGCAAGCAGAAAAAAGGATTGAAAAATCTAAAGAGAGTCTAAGATTCATGCTGGATAACATGAATAGGATTAACTTAAGAATTGTTGGTATTCTGGAACAGGAAGAATCACAAATGTCCACAGAGGAGATAGTTGAAGAGCTTCTGGAAGAAAAATTTTCCTAACATCTTGAAGAATGAGAAGATAAATATTCAAGAAGCTGAACGTACACAAGGAAGGATAGACCCCCCCAAAAAAACCTACTAAGACATATCATAATCAAGCTCTTCAAAATCAAAGACAAGGAGAGAATCCTAAAAGCAGCCAGGGAAAAGAGAAGTGTTACCTACAAAGCCAAGCAAATCAGATTAAGCTCTGACTTCTTAGCAGAAACATGTAGTCAAGAAGGCAATGGGGAGACATATATAAAACCCTAAAAAAAAAAGCCAACCAAGAATTGTCTATCCAGCAAAATGGTCAATCAAATACGATTGTGCAATCAAAGCATTCCAGGATAAACAGAAACTAAGAGATTTTGTCAAAGCCAATCCAGCACTTCAAAACATCCTAAAGGGAGTTCTTTGGAATGAAAACCAGCAAAAACAGACAACAACCAAAGATACACAGACAAGGCAACACCACCTGGAACTCAGTCGACAGATAACAGAGTTCAGAACAGAACAAAATTACAGCAATGAATTCATAGGACCTATGAAGCCAAGCGTAGTGGTTACAGATTGGGCTATGAACCACAAGGTCAGCAGTTCAAAACTACCAGCAGTTCCAAGGGAGAAAGAGGAGACTTTCTGCTTCTGTAAAGATTTACAGTCTCAGAAACCCTGTACAGGGTTGCTATGAGTTGGAACCGACTCCATGGCATGTAACAACAACAATAACATGAGGCCAACCAAAAATCAAAATATTAACAATGCCAAAGAAGGGGAAAATATAGGAACAGAGATCCAGGTGGTGAGGAGGTTGAGTAGATGGCAGGATAAAATAGACTGTCTTAAATGCAGGGAAAACTATAGGGTAACCCCAAAGAAAATGAATACTTCACAACTTACCATGAAAATGAAGATCCAAGCAGAACAAGGATACATTAAAACTAAGAAGAAACTGGCAAGAAATAGCACAAAAAACATGAACTCAGCACAAGAAGGCATGCAGAACAAAGGAATGAACAGCACCACAAAAACTTAAAATGACAGTGATTAATACATACTTATTGATAATTACACTGAATGTCAGTGGATTAAATGCACCAGTGAAGAGACAGAGAGTGGCAGAATGGATAAGAAAACAAGAACCTTCAATATGCTGCCTGCAAGAGACATACCTTATACAGAAAGATAAAAACAGACTAAAAGTTAAAGGATGGAAAAAAGTATACCAAGCTAAAAACAATAAAAAACAAGCAGGAGTGACAACACTAATCTCTGATAAAATAAAGTTTAAGGCAAAAGCCAGCATAAGAGATAAACAAGAACACTATTTCATGGTTAAAGTGTCAGTTGAGCAAGATGACATAACCAGAATTACCATTTACACTCCCAATGAAAGAGCACCAAGATACATCAAGCAAACCCTACTAGAATTGAAAAAAGAAATAGATAAATCTACAATTATAGTAAGAGATTTTTAATAAGCCACTTTTGAAAAGGGACAGACAACCAGAAAGAAACTCAACAAAGTTACAGAGAAACTAAACAGTACAATTAAGCAACTTCACCTCATAGATGTGTACAGAGCATTCAACCCAACAACAGTACAATATACATTCTTCTGCAGTGTACATGGAACGTTCTCCAGAATTGACCATGTGTTAGGTCACAAAGCAAGCCTCCATAAATGTACAAACATCAAAATACTACAATTCATCTTTTCAGACCACAATGCCATAAAATTAGAAACCAACAATAAGAAGACCAAGGAGGTAAAATTTAATCATGGAAACTGAATAACACCCTGCTGAAGAGTGACTGGATAATAGAAGAAATTAAATGTGAATTCAGAAAGTTCCTAGAAACAAAC
>NW_006408601.1:2910932-2911897 GCF_000296735.1 Chrysochloris asiatica
AGACACTTCATCATGGAGATCCGGGCAGCCAACAAACATATGAAGAAATGTTCACGATCACTTGCCATTAGAGAGATGCAAATCAAAACAACAATAAGATAACATCTCACATCAGCAATAATAGCAAAGATCAAAATAGTAGAGAACAATAAATGTTGGCGAGGATGTGGAGAGACTGGGATCCTCCTACATTGATGTTGGGATTGCAAAATGGTCCAATCTCTCTGGAAAACAATATGGTGCTTCCTCAGAAGGTTAGAAATAAGAGATACCTTATGATCCAGCAATTCCTATACTTGGTATTTATATCCATAAGTAATACGAACCATGACATTAGTAGATATATGCACACCAATGTTTATAGCAGCACTATTCACAATAGAAAAAAGATGGAGACAGCCTAAGTGTCCATCAATGGAAGAATGGATAAACAAACTTTGGTACATACACATAATGGAATATTATGCTACACTGAAGAATAACAAGGAAGCAGCAAGCCACTGCATAACATGGATGAACCTTGAGGACATTATGCTGAGTGAAACCAGTCAGTCACAAAAGGAGAAATACGGAATAGGATCATTATTGTAAAAGATTAAGATAAAGCACCCACATATAAGGGAGGAAAAATTTATCTTTTATTTTTTAAATTTTATTTATTTATTTATTTATTTACTGCTGGTTACCCGGATTGCCATGAGGGGAGGGAGGGAAAGGTGGAGCACAGAGTAGGGAATAGACACAGGATCATTTGGGTGCTGGGGGAGGGGAGCATATACTAGAAGGGGAAGGGGAAAGGAAAACCAAGGCATATGGGAGAATAGCTAGGCAGGTTTCCATGGACTAAATAGGACAGAGATAAATAACGATTTAAACACAACCGTGGTACAACAGGACTTGTGGATACAAAGATTGAGGCATGATTTAAATGGGTAAAAGTGGGGAAATGA
This sequence comes from Chrysochloris asiatica, assembly GCF_000296735.1. Taxonomy (NCBI): domain Eukaryota; kingdom Metazoa; phylum Chordata; class Mammalia; order Afrosoricida; family Chrysochloridae; genus Chrysochloris; species Chrysochloris asiatica. Next base: position 2,911,883 of record NW_006408601.1, read on the forward strand.
TGTTAAGATGCTTGG
>NW_006408601.1:2913392-2917924 GCF_000296735.1 Chrysochloris asiatica
AAAAAAAAAAAAGATTCAGTCTAGGAAACTCTATGGGGCAGTTCTACTCTGGACTGTAGGCTTGCTATGAGTCAGAATTGACTCAGTTGCAGTAGGTTTGGATTTTGGTTTCTGAACTTGATAAAAATTTCAGGTTTTATGCTGTCACAGAGTAGGTAGACCTGGGATATTTATGCAGCTGATTTTGTGTAATTCTGACAGTTCCATCACAATTTTGACAGTGAAAAATCTATCTCCCACCTCTGAATGCACTGGGACATTGATGTTATGTTGGTGTGTTCTGGGAGCATCCCAGAACACACTTACAGAATCAAGGATTTTCAGGCTTTAAATGTTTTTTTCTTTAATGATTTAAAGCATTCTTGTTTTGAATCGGTTGACTTACAAAATGATACATTCCTTGAATGACTGAATAATCACATAGAGACAATTTCAAGTTGAGTTGTAGGAAAACCCACAGTGCTTTTTCTCCTTGCTAAATTCATTAAACACATTCTTCTTGCTAAATTTCTACATGTCCTCCCCAGTTAGGCCACCATATCACTGCAGATGCTATGCCTTCTGCTGAGAATTCTCCCCATTTCATTGTCCTGATAGGGAGCAAAGCCACCTTCAGCTAAGGTCAATGTCATCAATCACAAACACAGGCAGAGTGAAGTGATCCCTCTTTTTGTTTCCACATTCTTTTTATAATGCTGCTTTTTATGTTGTTACAATTATTTGTTGACGTACCTAACTCTCTTCCTACATTGTGAATCCTTTCATGACAGATTATTTTCTTTTGAGACCATTTCTGCTTGACTTTGTATCCCACAACCTGCATGAAAATGAAAGCAAAACAAAACTTGTGAGCCAATCTCATGGAATTGGCAGTTATGAATACAAACAGAATAGCTTAAAATTCTGTTCTACAATGATAAGAATCATAGAAAACAAAAAAGGAAAATGAGTTATAGAAAATTATGGAAGTGAAACAAGAGAGACACAATCAAAATATACCTAGTGCCCAAAATCAATGTTTACAAAGAGATGGAAGGAATGTAGGTTATGATGCTAGACTTAGAATTTGAGCTCTGGTAGCGTAGTGGTTCCGAGTTGGACTGCCAACCTCAAGGTCAGCAGTTCAAAACTACCAGCGGTTCTGCAGGAGAAAGATGAGGCATTCTGCTCCTGTAAAGATTTGCAGCCTCAGAAACTTTGTGCAGGGTCATTATGAGTCGGAACCGACTCCATGGTACTTAACAACAACAACAGCAACAGGCTCAAAGGAAGTGAGTGACATTTGGAGTCCTGGTGTAGCGCTGTGGGCTGCAAAGTCATTTGAACTGCAAGGTCGGCAGTTCAAGCTCACCAGTTGCTCCTTGGTTGCTGTGGGTTGGAATCAACTCGATGGTCCTTGACAGCAGCAGCACAGTACCTGAAGGAGAAGAGAGAATGTTATTAGAAACAGTAACCAAGGGTTGCTGGGGTTAATGGTAGGTGTCAACTTTGCTTGGCCATAATTTTCAGTATTATGTAAAATTCTCAATATTATGTAGTTAATTCTCCATTTTGTGATATAATGTAAGGAGTGTTTCCTTGGGGGTGTGATCTGTAGCCCACATTTATGGAGGTTCTAGCAAAGATTGTCTTCTTTTATTCCTGCAACTGACTTATCATCCTTTGACCTATGGTTCTTGGGATGTGAGCCAGCAAGCTGCCATCTGGCCTGCAGATTTGGGATTCAATAGTCCCATGAACCAGCATCCAGTTGTTTTACCTGTCAATTTTGGATTTGATGGTCCCTGCAACCACCTGAGTCAGGAGAAACCTCCAGTCTGACATCTGACTCATAGATTTCTCAACATCACCTCCATCTAGGTGTATACAGTTCTGAAGGCAGTATTTCCATCTCTCTAACCATTCTCCATTATATTTTGTGGTGGCATTGTAGGATAAACACTGAATTGTAACCGCAAGGCTAGTCATTCAAACTAACCAGTTGGCTCCTTGGAAAACCCTGTACAGTGTTGGTATGAGTCAGAACAAACTTGATGACACGTAACAACAACAACTATTTACCAAAGAATTTTGTACTTTTCAATTTGTTGTTGTTTCTGTTGTTTTTAAGTGCCTTTGAGTTGATTCAGATTCATAGTGACCGTGACAGGTTTTCCAAGGAGCAGTTGGTGAGTTTGAACTGCCACCTTCTGATTCAAAATCCCTTTTAATCCAGTTCATTATCTCAGCACCACACAGCAAAATGGCAGTTTTAGCATCCTTGAGGGACTCTGACTATGTTCCTTTTCAATGTTTTTTAAGTTTGGGGAACAAAAAGAAGTTTGAAGGGACAAAATCAGGGCTATAGGGTGGGTGAAGCATGATTTTCCAATGAAATTCTTGTAGGACAGCTCTTTCCACTCTCATAGAATGAGCAGGTGCAATGTCGTCATGGAAAAAGCTTCATCCATCAGCTTAATTTTCTTGGTCTTTTTCTCACCAATGCTGTTTTCAGTTTTCTTAAGACCTCTTCATAGTAAGTCCACATGATCATTCTGTGTCCTTTGAGAAAATCTATTGAGATTACCCTTTGAAATAAAAAAAAAAAAAAAACAGTCACCATAACCTTCTGAGTTTACTCTATGCCTTGATTTTAAATGGCCTATGCTCTCAGATAGTGTAGTGGTTATGAATCAGGCTGCTAACCTCACAGTCAGCAGTTCAAAACTACCAGTTGTTCTGCGGGAGAAAGATGAGGCTTTCTGCTCCTGTAAAGATTTACAGCCTCAGAAACCCTATATGTTGTTATGAGTCAGAATCGACTCCACGGCACAGAACAACAACAACAATGCCTCAGAAGCCACTGTTTTGATTGAACCTTTTCTTTTGAAGGCACCCTACTTAGACTAAGACAAGTGTATTACAGAGAGAACTGTTGGCAGCCATCTGCTGATTATAGAGACATGTTTAAACATTTTTTTTTGTTTGTTTGAAATAAGTCTGTGCATGTATGAACTTGAACGCTAGCATCAGTACTTTTGTACTTAACCTTGTGTTAGTGTACTCATTGTAGTTAGTTGCTGTCAAGTCAGTTCCTACTCACAGTGACCTTAATGTACAACAGAATGAAACACTGCCCAGTCCTGCGCCATCCTCAATCATTTTGTTAAGCTTGAGCCCATTGCTTCTGTCACTATGCTAATCCATCTCATTTGGATTGTATCTTGGGTTTACTTGGTATGACTTTTCTGTCCAGTGTCTTCTTGATTCCCACCAAGTGATTGAGTGCGCCATATGAACAAGGTATACAGGACTCAGTCTGGGATTGGTTACTGTTGCCATCCAGCTAGGTTTAAAAGGAGCCATCTCAGAAGCAGGAATGTATGATCCCCAGACTATCAAGAAGGAAGAGCATGAGTGGAGCGTGAGAGCCCTACCTAGAAACCTGGTGATAGTGGCAGTGGTGGAGGTGGTGGCATGAAGAGAAAGAGCAGATGTGGGCTCTGAGCCCATAGACTGAGTAAAGCTGAATGCCTATAGGCAAGAGACTGACTTGCCCTTTGGGCATTCACAGACTGGCTATAAGAGTTTTGCAATGCTTGCCTAAGCAGGGCAGAGGCCACGGACCACATGGCTGCAAGGCTTAAGGCACAAGTGAGGAGAGCCTGAACTATGACATTCAAGAGGCATTCCTGACTGTGGAGCTGCTACATTGTGAGGTTTTCTGATCCTGAATTATATCCTGTTCACGTCCCCAAAACATCCCATAATCATAAGGTTTTCAGTCGTCCTGGTGTGGCACTGTAGGATAAGCAATGGACTACTAATCATGAGGTTGATGGTCCAAACCCACCAGCTGCTCTTGGGGAATCCTATACAGCCCTAATCTGATGTAATAATCTTGCATGTTGTGAACCTGTCCAAGGTGATTCTGGTGAGGGTTCAGAAAGAAGTGAGGAGTGCTGTAGTTCAAGAGACAGCACAGGTGGTGAGGTGCCATGGCTGAGAAACTGCAGCAGCAGAACCAGGAGACCACACAAGATGGTATGGGGGCTGACCCATGGAGAAAGACAGCTGAGCTCCTTTGTGCAGGAGGCTTCCTGGGGGAATGGGTTGCCACTGGGCACTAATCATAAAAGCTAAAAAAAATCTTTGTAACACTTGCCAATGCAGACAGAAATCAGACTTTCCTCTTCTAGAGACCAAGGAAAAGCTGAAGAGACAAGAAGTATGGAAGCAGAACTGCTTCGGTCTTAGAAGATAAGGCCATGACCTCTAGGTTCTCAAAAGGTGGGAAAATGATATGGTGTTTCTAAGGGTGGGCCCACAGTTTTCTAAATTGCAAAATTTTCACCAACTCTGTTCCACAGTATGGAGTTGCCATTAAGATGGCGGTCTCTGCCCAAAGATGACGGGATGGGAACTGCCATGCTCAAGGGGGCAGAATAATGACCTGCTGGGGTTGAGGGCTTGGGTCATCTCTCAGACTGACTAGAAGAATGGGGCCACTCAATGCCACGACTTTGCTTGGATCCACAATTAATGTTCATGGA
>NW_006408601.1:2934847-2935815 GCF_000296735.1 Chrysochloris asiatica
ATTGAATAAATGATTGTAATGAGTGAACAGAATAAAACTGTTTAGCTTAGACCTCACAGTTTCAGTCGCCTTTCCCCATGAATGCTAATTAAGGGGAATGGAAGGAGAATGAATTCATATTGAGCATTAAACCATTTTTTAAGCCCTGTGATTAGTATTTTCAGAGACATTATCTCATTTAATTCTCACCCAAGTCTGTGCTCAGTTAATATTATTTTCTTTATACATCAACAGAAATGGAAGTGATCCAGACTCTTCTAACTCTGCATCTTACACACTTTACCATGTATTAGATATCAGACTTCTATCTTCTTTTCCATTTGTATCTCTACAATTTCCTAATGACCAAGGGAGTTTGGAGGAAGAAACCAGTACTTCTAACAGCTGGCATCAGTGGAAGCTCCTTAGAATGAGGCTGTATTTGGGCAGACAATAAAACGAGGAGGTTGGAAGGTGAAACTTTAAAATTCTGCTAAAAAAATATATGACAAAGGAAGCAGAAAAGGACTGAGTCTGAGTATTAGGTTGACACATTTGATTTTGATCAAATGACAGAAACCTAACTTGTTTTATCAAGTACATACCTAGTGAATGGAAGAAATGATGAAATAGAAGAGCTGAATAGAAAATTCAAAGGGAGCTTGAGAAGACAAAGCAAGGTATTATGATAAAAGGCACAAAGACCTGGAATTTGAAAACCAAAAGGGAAGAAAATGCTCAACAGTTCTCATGCTGAAAGAACTGAAAAAAAAAAAAAAAAATTCAAGCAACAAGTTGTAATATTGGCTTCTATGGGCAACATATTGAACAATGTAGGAAGCATCAGAAAAAGATGGAAAGAACACATAGTCTTGGTACCCCAAATAATTGATCGATGTCCAACCATTTCAAGAGGTAGCATATGATCAAGAACTGATGGTACTGAAAGAAGAAGTCCAAACTGCATTGGCAAAAGTAAGTCCCTAGAA
>NW_006408601.1:2937475-2938977 GCF_000296735.1 Chrysochloris asiatica
GGAAACCCTGTACAGGGTCGCTATGGGTCGGAATCGACTCGACGGCACTTAACAACAACAACATAACAAAAATAAATGGTAAGTGTTCAATCATGTCAAGACGTAGCATATAATCAAGAACCGATGGTACTGAAGGAAGCACTCCAAGCTGCAGTGAAGGTATTGGGGAAAAACAAGGCTCCAGGAGTTGTTGAAACACAAATTGAAATCTTTCAACACACTGATAGAACACTGGAGATGCTCACTCAACTATGCCAAGAAATTGGAAGATAGATTGGAAGAGATCCATGTTTGTGCCCATTTCAAAGAGAGGTGACACAGTGGAATGTTGAAATCATCAAACAATACCATTAATATCACATACAAGTGAAATTTTGCTAAAGAAAATTTAAAAAACAATTGTAGGAGTACATCGACAGGGAACTGCCAGAAATTCAAGACAGATTCAGAAGAGGACTTAGATTGAGAGATATCAATGTTGACATCAGATGTATCCTGGCTGAAAGCAGAGAATACCAGAAAGATGTTTATTTGTGCTTTAATGACCATGTAAAATCATTCAACTATGTGGATCATGACAAATTATGGCTAACATTGAGAAGAATGGGTATTCCAGAAAGCTTAATTGTGTAAATAAGGAACCTATACATACATAGAGCAATAGGCAGTGCTGACAACATGGGGATACTGAGAGGGTTAATATTAGAAAAGTTGTGCATCAGGGTTGTATCCTTTCATTATATTTATTCAATATGCATGCCGAGAAATAATCTGAGATGCTGTATTAAATGAAGAAGAGCCTGGCATCAGGGTTGAAGGAAGACTCATTAATAACCTGTGATATGCAGGTGATACAACCTTGTTTGATGAAAGAAAAGATATCTTGAAGCACTTATGGATGAAAAATTTAAAAATACAGCCTTTTATATGGATTGCACTTCATTGTAAAGAAAACAAAATTCTTTACTCATGAACCAACCGGTAAATAGCATCATGATAAATGGAGAAAGATTGAAGGTGTCAAAGACTTCATATTGTTGGTTTCACAAATGAATGGAAGTAGTAGTCAAAAAAAACCAAAGGGCTTAGTGCATTAGGCAAATCTGATGCACAAGACCTCTTCAAAATGTTAAAGAGCAAATATATAAATTTGAGGACTAAAGTGTATCTGACCCAAATTATGGTATTTTCACTAGCCTCTTATGCATGTGAAAGATGGACAATGAATAAAGAAAACAGTAGAAGAATTGATGCATTTGAGTTATGGTGCTGGGAAAGAATATTAAAAGCACCACGGACTGCCAGAAGAACAAACAAATTGGTGTCGGAAGCAGCACAGACAGAATGTTTTAGAAATCAGGATAGCAAGACTTTGTCTTTTCATATTTCAGACATGGTATCAAGAGGTGTCGGGAACCTGCCTCGACAGGGAAGTTTGGTTCACGAAGTAGGGAGATCTGGTGGCGAAAGAAATAGAGAAAGAATATACACAAAGACGCGAC
>NW_006408601.1:2939982-2956702 GCF_000296735.1 Chrysochloris asiatica
GTCAGGAGATCACTTCCTTTGGCCCTTAGGGTCCCTGGCCTGCAATCTGAGTGGGGCTTTCGTGTTGGATTTTCGTCCATGACACAGGGCCTCAGCATCTCAGTGCTTGCGGTCCCCAACAAGGAGAGACCAGTCCCTGGAGGACATCATGCTTGGTAAAGTGGAGTGTCCACGAAAAAGAGGAAGACCCTCAATGGAATGAATTGACACAGTGGCTGTAACATTGGGCTAAAACAATAACTGTGAGGATGGGAGCAAGATTGGGCAATATTTCGGTCTGTTGTGCATGGAGTTGCTATGAGTTGGAACTGACTCGATGGCAACTAACAATAAACCTAGAAATCCAAAGGTACATCTACTGAATGGCTTGATGTAGTGCTTCAACAACGCTATCAGCATTTATCATCCTCCTTTCTCTGTCTAGGCTTTGCTACTCTCTGTGCTGGCTTTATCATAAGGCAGGGACTCTACATGGTAGTTAAGGCAACCACCAGTATTTCTAGGCTTATTTTACCCTTTTGGCACTTACCATCACAAACGGATTATCCTATGAGTAATGTAAGCATGGATCTTTGATGTGGTGAAAAACAGATGACACTGTTCACTACAGGTGAGTGAGTCAGAACAAGTTAGTCCATGTTTACCTTGTTTATTGGTAATCTGACACTGTTTATCATCGTGTGTCCTCCTCCCTCCAATTTTTTGTCATTGAGCTCCTGCAAAGCAAAGTCTATATGACCATGGCCTTGCCCAATGATGATTTGCTAAATGAATACAACTTGCTGTTCCTCTTCAAACCATCACACTTTATACTGGCCTGATTAACCCACTGGTGGGCATTCAGAGCTGAAAGGAAGTTTCTTTTTATGGACCATTCCATTTAGTTTCTAATTCTAGCGCTGCTTGCCTTTGTTTCCTAATGATTTTTGATGGACCTTTCTCGTCCTTAACCTTTAATCAAGAGTTAGCTGAGGAGAGCTGGAAGAAGGTTAGCAGGACAACTGGGAATCATTTTACTAATCAGTACTGGGTTTTTGAAGGGGGAGGGACAAACAGCTTCTAAAATTAGATTGCAGTGATGGTCGCATAACCCTGTGACAATACTGAAACACACTGAATTGAACACTTAAAATGGGTAAATTGTATGGTATGTGAATTTTATCTCAATGATTGGTACTTTGAACTCACCCAGTGTTTTGAGGGAGAGAGACCTGACTAGCTAGCTCTCGGCTCCTGTAAAGAGGACAACCTGAAAATACGCTGTGGGCTGTTCTCTGTCACCCACTGGGGCTATGAATCTGAATCAGGGCTTCAAACCAGTTCACAATACATACTGAATCAAAATCTACATTTTAGACAAAATCCCCAAGTGAGTGTTATAGATCCTCAGGTGATTCTTTGGTATTCAATAGAATAATGAAGCAGAATGTATATACATAAGAATCACCTGGGGATTTTTTAAAAATGTAGATTTTGATTCAATATGTCTGTGGTGGAAATGTAAATTCTCAGCGGGGGTTCCAACAGGAAGGAACTGGTTCGAAGCTCTGGTTGGAATCAACTCAACTGCACCTAGCAACAGCAACAAGGCTGTTTAAAAAAAAAGAATTTGGAAAAAAGTAGCATCATAACATAGAGTAAACAGAAAACTACTTTATATTGCTTTTCCCATAGTCACTATATGTTATTGTTGTTGTTAAGTGCTGTCCAGTTGGTACCAATTCATGGTGACCCTGTGGAGGGTTTCCAAGAAGTGGCTGGTGGATTTGCACTACCAAACTTTCAGTTAGCCGTCTAGTACTTATCCTACAATGCCACACCAGGCCCCATGTTATTGTGTTATTAGTAATAGAATAACAAGGTAGAATAATAGGATACCTATATGGCTGGAGTCCCTGAATGGTGCAAACGGTTAACATGTTAGGCTTCTAACCAAAAGGTTTGAGGTTCAAATCCATCCAGAGGCACCTAGGAAGAAAGATGTGGTGATCTACTTCCAAAAAACCAGTCATAGAAACCCTAAGAAGTACAGTTGATCTAACACATGTAGGATAGCCATGAGTCCAAATTAACTTGATGGCAGCTCGTACGTGTATGTCTGTTATTGTTAAGTACCCTTGAGTTCATTCAGCCTCATAAAGACCTTGTATAGGGCTTCTGAGGAGTGACTGGTGTGTTTGAACTGCTGACTTTGCAATTCAAACTGACCTTGTGGTCCAGTGCTTATCCTACAGGGCCATACCAGGACTCTCTGTGTGTGTAGTTGCCATATATTGCTATAACTATGATACATTTTAAAAGGCAACGTCGTCTTCAATTTGTTTTATAATGAGAGGGAGCTCCAGTACTTTTCTTTCTGATGCTAAAGATTTGGTTTGCCTAGAGAGGATTTCTCGGCAATGAGACACAGGCACATGTTCCAGTCACTGAGGCGTTTATTTAAACTAGTTTTTCACCCTGGTGATAATAATTAGGACTGAAAACACTTTGAAAATTAACAAATTTCACAAGGAAAGGAGCAAATTAAGTCTGTGCAGGCAAGAGTCTTCAATTAGATGGAAACAGCGCTTTAAAAACAATTGCCCACCCTGCTAAGGAAGGTACATTCTCTCCCCTCAAATTAATGCCATCTGGCTATCCACCATGAGAAAAGGGTCCTTCCCAAGGAAATGCCAAGGCTGGAAGGAGGACAAGTAATCTAATTCCCTTTGACACGTTCATCTCCATTTTAATATGGAAAATCTCTATGAAATGGATTCTGCAAGAACAGATTTTCATTATTGAAAAGCCATGTCAGAATAAATTAGCATGAAGAAGAAGTAGGAAAACACTGGATTGGATTATTCAGAACAATTTGATTATCCATCTATTGACAAAGTTGTTTCACATGCATTTAGTAGGCATTAGAGACACTAAGTATTGTTCTTTCTGCTAGTGAAAAAGGTGAATTATCAGGCGTGTTTGAATTTCTGAATTGTTGATTTCGATACTTCTACTACTACTTCCATGTTGTTTAGTTACTTTGTGTCTTGGGTCAGCAACAAGGGTAGCAGAGCAGTGGTTGAAAGTTGTTGTTGTTAACTGCTGTTGAGTAGGTTCCGACTCATAGCAACTCTACATAGGGTTTTTGAGGAGCAGCTGGTGGGTTTGTATGGTCAGCCTTGTAGTTCTCAGTCCAGTACTGATCCTACCGTGCCACATCAGGAGTCCATGGCTGAGAGAAGGATGACCATTTGTAGGTTGACCTCAACTTCAGAGTTATTATAACAGAGCATGTGCCTGACAGGATTGTATCTGGAGAGTCCTGTCAAAGGATTTGTTGTTGTTGTTGTTAGGTGCCATTGAGTTGGAACTGACTCATAGCGTCCCTCTGCACAGAAGAATGAAACAATGTCTGATCCTGGGCCATCCTCACTACTGTTGCCATACTTGAGTCCATCAATGCTGCCACCTGGCCAATCCATCTCGTTGGGGGTCTTCCTCTTTTTCTCTGACCCTCCGCCTTACCAAGCATGATATCCTTCTCTAGCGACTGTTCCCTCATGACAATATGCCCAAAGTATGAGAGACGAAGTTTGGCCATCTTGGCCTCTAAGGAGAGCTCTGGCTGCACTTCTTCCAAAACAGACCTATAGGTTCTTTTGGCAGTCCATGGCGCTTTTAATATTCTCCTCCAACACTATAACTCAAAGGCATCAATTCTTCTATGATCTTCCTTATTCACTGTTCACCTTTTGCATCCATATGAGGTTATTGAAAATACCATGTCTTGAGTCAGGCGCACCTTAGTCCTCAAGCTGACACCTTTGCTCTTCAATACTTTAAAAAGTTCCTGTAAGGAATTTATAATTTGGTGAATTTGAGAGTCATGGAGCAAGACCAGAACTGCTCCTCTTGTGTGTGAGCCAAGGGAATGACCTCAAGGGGGCTGAGCTGTTAGGGGATAAGAGATAGCTGGGAACAGGGGAGATAGCACACAAACTGATGCTAATGTGACTGGTGACTCAAATACAGCATGTGTGTTCGGTTCTGACTCATAGTGATGTTATGTGCAACAGAAAACACCACACTCACAATCTTTCCTATGCATGAGTCCACTGTCACTGCCACTGTGTCCATCTATCTCATCGAGGGTCTTCCTCTTTTTTTGCTCACCCCTCTACTTTACCAAGCACGATGTCTCTCTCCAGGCCTGGGTACCCTCTTGATAATATGCCCAAAATATCTTAGACAAAGTCTTGCCATCTTCGCTTCTAATGACCATTCTGTATATATTTTTCCAGGACAGAGTTGTTCATATACAAAAGGATAAACTCAGCTATAGATCAAATTGCGTTCCCAAAACATACGTGTTGTATTCCCAACTCTTGTACCTGTGGATGTGATTCTGTTTGGAAATAATGGAGTTTTCCTTTTGCTATGTGAATGAAGTAATACTAGTGTAGGGTGGATCCTAAAGTTTAACATATTTGAATTATGAAAATTCCAGATTATATACAGGAAAGGGGAAGTTAGACAATAGCATAAATACATGTTCAAGCCTAGGAATTCCAATAATTGCTGGCAGAAACAGACAAAGAAGAGGTTTCTCCTAAAGCTTTGACCTGAATTTGGACTTGGAGTCTCTTGGACTGTGAGAAAAATTAATGTTTGTTGTCTAAAGCTATGTACTTGTTTAGTTGTGTTTCAGCAGCACTACATAACTAGGCTTCTTAAACTAAGGCACCTTGTGTGGACAAATTCCCCTCCCTTTCACCACTATTCTCTACCTCCTTCCAAGCCTCCTTCAGGTTGCCCTTGTCAGATTCAGATTTCACTATTTATTTTTGAATGTCAGCTATGTTCTAGGTTCTGTATTTGTCTCCTTGACAGTCCTTATCCACATCTAATCAGGCATTAGAAAAGCCATACAGACCTAAAATCACAAAAGGAGTCTCAGACTTTCTCCTGGTTTGACAACTTTCTATGTGCCTGTCTTTCTGCCTAGATAGTGAGATTCTGGGGGGTAGGCACTGTGTCTTATTCATCCAGCAACTATGCCAGTGCTTGGCACTTGGCAGATACATAACAACATTCATTGAATAATTCAACAAATGAATAGTAATCCACTGATATCAGTCTAATTTTTTCCATTGTCAAGGTTTTGAGTTGTGTTCTCCCAAAATATGTATTGAAATCCTAACCCTATACCTGCAGTTATAATCCCCTTTGGGAATGGGGCTTTCTTTGTTATATCACTGAGCCTGGTATACTGCTGTGGGTTAATGTAATGGACTGCAAAGCTGGTTTGAATTGTAAAGGCGGCGGTTCAAGCTCATCAGCCAATCCTCAGAAACCCTATACAGGATCGCTATGAGTTGGAACCAACTCCACGGCACATCACCACCACCCCTACAGTATCAATGTACAGTATGTCTTAAACCTAATCACTTTTGAATTATAAAAAGAACAGAATATACACAGAAGTAATCACAAATGGGAGAAGACATATACCACATGAAGATCACCGAGGAATCAAGGTATGCCTCCTGGAGAATATGCTCCGTAATTTAAAGCCACTCACTTGTATTTCCGTTACAGTAGCACTAGGAAACTTAAATGCCAGTTTTACAAATAAAGAAATGGAAACTTAGAGTTTTAATGACTTATTTATGGTTCACACAGCTGATATGTAGATTGCAGAGCCTTGCCCAGGTTTATCTTTCTTGGCTGACGAGTAGGAAGGATGGGATTGAGCTCCATGCTTTTTGCCCGCTTCTATATTATAATGTCTAAGTATGTTATGGAATCCTGGTGTGTCACTGTAGGATAAGCACTTGACTGCAAGGTCGGTTTGGACTACAAGGTTGGGGGTTCAAACTCATCAGCTGCTCCTCAGATAACCTGTACAGCATCTCTATGAGTTGGAACCGACTTGATGGTACTTAACAACAAGAAGTATATTATACTCCCTTTATCAAAGACATTGGAGCTCCAGTGTGGCACTGCAGGTTAATGTACTATACTGCAAGGATGGTTTGAAATGCAAGGTCAGTGGTTCAAGCTCCAGTTGCTCCTTGGAAATCCTATACATACATAGTTCACTATGAGTCAGAATTGACTTGATGGCACTTAACAACAACAGTAATCAAGGGCATTGCTCAGGGAAATGCCTGGTTCTTTGATTCCTTCACTAAGGGAATTTCAAATTGACCACTACCCTTCCTGATGCAGTTTTCTCCTAGAGACAATTAGGAGTGTCCCTCATCAGTGTCCAATAATGCTTCTCTCCTGCGGTTCATTCTGATCTGATCTGAAGAGTTTGCTGCACTCTAGCTGACCATGGCTCATGGTGCATTATTGCCACTGGGCTACCACTGTGGGCACTCAGCCTTGTGGTTGTTTGTCCCTGTGGGACCTGCAGCTTCAAGCATTGGGACTCCAGCACTTGCACTGTCCTTCCGTGTCTTCTGCTCTGGTCCCCAAAGAAGACCAAGACCAGTGTATCAAGTAAGAAATGGGCACAGGATGGAACTCAAGGCTAGGGGAGCAACTAGGACCATCTCATGAAGAATTTCATGCATCATGCTGTATGTACTATATTCTGAAGGCAAGTAGCCAGTGACTGTCACTCCAGATTTTCCTAACTCAACATCTACAGGATGAGGGCACTGTTTCCTCTCCAACCCAAATCATAGTACAGGACTGCTAATCAATCACAGATCCTCTTCCTCTCCTGAGCCTAGACAGAGAACTGACATTCTCTCACTATAGTAGTCCAGCAGCCACTACCAATGGACATGAGAGAAAATCCATCTGCCATCCGGCTTTCCATTTCTATAAGAGAAGAGAGAAAGATCCTGTCATCCAGGTAACCCTCAGTAGAGCTCTCTCCTCATTTGCTCTAAGGTGACTAAATAGTGTAATGGATTAGGTGTTGGGCTGCTAAACCCAAACGTCAGAAGTTTAAATCCACCAGCCGCTTCACAGGATAAAGATGAGGCTTTCTGCTCCCGTAAAGATTTACAGCCTTAGAAACTCCAGTTGTTAAATGCTCTTGAGTTCATTCTGACTCATAGTGACCTTATATAGTGTTTCCAAGGAGTGGCTGGTTAGTTTGAACTCCCGAACTTTCGTTTCAAACCAAGTGCTTATCCTATGGTACCATGTCAAGACTCCCAGAAACCCTATGAGTCAGAACTGACGTGACAGCACACGCCCACCTCATTTGCTCTAGGGATCTTTACATATATCAATGACTCTGTAAGATTAGTCATGCTTCTTTCCCATCCCTCCCATTCCCTAGTCTTGTTCCCAAAGATGAAAACACACCCCCTTGAAGTGCAAGCAGATTGTGTCTTTGGAAGATTCCCTGGGCAGTGGTGAAGTTCTGGGTTAACCATTTGTCATCAAGTCAGACTCATGGCAGGTCCATGTGTGTCAGAGTAGAGTTGTGCTCCAGAGGACTTCCAATGGCTGAGTTTTCAAATGTACATCACCAGGCTTTTCTTTCAAGGTGCCCCTGTGTGGACATAGGAAGGAGCCCTTGTGGTGCAGTGGTTAAAGTGCTTAACTGCTATTTAAAATACTTAGTTGGTGGTTCAAACCCACCAGTCACTCTGCAGGGGGAAAGATGTAGCAGTTTGCTTCTGTAAAGATTACTGCCTTGGAAACCCTCGGGGGGTAGTTCTCCTCTGTCCCTAAAGAGTCACTATTGTCAAGTGCTATTGAGTTAGTTCTGACTCATAGTGACTCTGTACAAGGTTTCCAAGTTGCAACTGGTGGTTCAAATCTCCAACATTGCGGTCCGAAGTCCATGCTGATCCCACAGCACCACACAAGAAATCCATAGGGTGACTAGGAATCAGAACGGACAGGAAGGCAATGAGTCTGGATGGACCTTTAGGGTAGAAGCCAAATACATTAACCGTTTGCATCATCAACTTTCCTGCTAAGCTCTCTCTGACTTTCACTAATCAGGGATGCGACTTCACTTCCTCCATCAGTATCAAATGATCGCACCCATTTCAGAAGCTGTGTCAAGGCAGCAGGAAGCCAATGGGCATTATGCAGCCATTAACCAGAACCAGCTCTTCATTAAATGAAAGCTTTTACTTTTGCTAAAAAGTTCTGACTTGACTCCCAGTTTCTTTTGTCAAGGGAGAGGGCTCATTTCTTTGAGCTTCTTCAAGGAGACTGACAGCTCTGAAAGGCAATGAAGAGTACCTGTTACTACACTTTTCTTGGGGACTGAGATTCTCTCATAAACCAGAGCAAATGCAAACTGTTGTCAACCATGAGCAGAAGCTAATGTGTGAAGAATTTTAAACTGCCATTTATTCAGCCCCAATTAAATCCCATTTTACAAATTCCCTCCGACTCCCCTACAGGAGGAAGCTCATTAATTTTTGTCTCTCCACAGTAAGCGGGACTCAGTGGAGGTGCTAGACTGTGCAAACTGAGGCTGCGCAGGCTCTCGGAAAAAGGTGTTCTGTCAGAGGAGAGTTCTGTGGTTTCTGAGAAATGGCAAAAGGATTTATGTGGTATAACTGAGTACCAGAAAGACAAGGTTATTTCCAAGAGGGTATCAGAAAATAAAATGACTGGCATGAAATGGAAAAAATAATCTTTGAAGAGAACCATTCAAGCAACCCAGGGGCTCACAAATCAAAAGAGCAAAGGTTTTCTTTGTCTTTACTTCTTTAAAGAAGGCCAATTCTATCCAGCCAGGGATATCCAGTGAGCATTATGGACTTTGTAATAGCTTATGATTAAAGCAATTTTTAGAGAACATCACAGATAAAGCCTTCTGGGTTGTCTTTTTGCTACTGAATGGGCCACCAGAGGATTGGACCATCATTCACTCAACACACCCAGGGATTCGAAATCATGAATATTTTCTAATGTGAGCATTTCTTCTCCTCCAGTCACTGTTTACCCTATGCCATCGTCAGGGTTCTTTATAGAAACAGAACCAGTGAGGTAGATAGATAGCTATCGCTCTACATCTCACTGACTGCTGTTCCCTAGAGAACCTAACTCGGAAATTTAAAACCAGAGCTGATTCAGCCCCAATTAAAAAATTTTTAATTAAAAAATTAAATTTGCTTTTATTTGGATAAAAACAAATAATCGATCTATCATCTCAGAGGTGCACAGACTGAAAATGGCTGTCTGCTATACATTGAGGAGGTGTTGTTGTTGTTGTTAAGTGCCATCAAGTCAGTTGTGACTCATAGATACCCTGTATGGGGTTTCTGAGTGTGGCTTGGTGGGTTTGAACTGCTGACCTTGTGGTTAATGCAGTTAGCATCACAGTGCTCATCGTATGAGTAACTAAACTTTATGACTTGCGCTCCAGACCTTCTCTATGTCAATAAACACGTGCAAGGATTCCTTCATCTAAACAGAAAACAAGTGGAGGTGTGTACTCACAATAGTTGGGGACCAGCTGGCTGGGATAACAGCTGGTTAGTAATACGCTTTCCTGAGATGGAGGGTTTTGTTTGAAATCGCTGGTTTCGACAAAAGAACTTCCACAGTTTTGTCCTCACTCGTTCAACAGAGGAATCCTGGTGGGGGGCTGTAAAATGAAGCACTAGACTGCCAGGTCAGTTTGAACTGAAAGGTTGGCAGTTCAACTCCATGAGCTTCTCCTTGGTAACCCTGTATAGGGTCGCTATGAGTTGGATTCAACTTGATGGCACTGAACAACAGCAATAAAAGTCCAACAGATATCATGTTAGCTTCCAGCATCATAGACGCATCTTTCCTCTTGAAACCTCCCTCCTTGGCTGCTGGGGCCCAGGGTTCTCTACCTCCTCTCTAGCCTTTCTGGATGCTCCTTTCCTGACTCATCTTTTACCGTTCACCCTCTTCTTCCTGTTTGTCTCTGCTTTGTCACTTAGGAAATTCTTTGACAATGCATATCTACATATGAGACCACACATGTCTTGGGACAGTGACTCTGGGTTAAGTGTTCCCTGCTCTGGGCAGAGAAGTTAGTTTGCCTGAACTGTTTTTTCCCCAATTTTAACTTGGTTAGTCATTTATGATGTTTCTGACTAACTAGCTGTCACTTCCTCAGAGAAATTTCCTGGACTACCTAATCCAAGGAGGTGTCTCTCCTCCCTGGCATCCTGTTCTTGTCCATATATCATCACTTTGCAGAATTGTAGTGATGGATTTAATTTGTATTCAAATCAATTCAATTCAATTGATTTAATTTATTTGTATAGTTTCTGTCTCTACCTTTAAATTACAAACTTTGTGAGTGCAGCCCACGTGTCTTCATGATTTCCTGTTACAGGCCTAAGCTATATTGAATAATTATAAGAAAAGCTTAACTGAACATTTACTATGTTAAAGGCACTTTGCTGAGTCTGGAGAAAGAAGTGGATGAAGAAAGGCAGGTTCTAGCCCTCAAGGAGGACTTCTTGTAAAGACAAATAAATCACCAGATTATTACAGTACAGTATGGTTAGTGTGGTGCTGGTGGTGGTTGTGTGCCACCAAGGTGGTTCTAACTCATAGCAACCCTGTACAGGGTTTTCAAGGCTGTAAATCTTTACAGGGGCACAAAGTCTCATCTTTCTCCCTCGGACTGGTAGATTCAAACTGATGACCTTGAGGTTAGCAGTCCAACTCATAGTTCATATGCTACCAGGATTCCTTGTGGTCAGTATACTGTTAAGTACCATTGAGTTGGTTCTGACCTCCAGCGACCCTGTGTAGAGTTACCAAGAAGCAGCTGGTGAGCTTGAACCACCAACCTTGCAGTTCAAACTGACTTTCCAGGCCAGTGCATTCACCCACAGCGGACTCGTCAGTATATATAGAAGAAAATACAAACTAATGAGACTAGAGTTGAAAAAGAAAGACCATAAAATCAATGAACATTTGGGAAAATCAGAAGATTTGAAAGAAGATCTGTAGAAAGAATACAGAGAGACACAAAACACTGGAGATAGGAAGGTGTGAAATAAGGGTCAAGGCCAAGAATCAAACAAGAAATGTCTCACAGAAAAAGTTAAATCCCATAAGGGTACTGCGACTCAAACAGACCAAATAGCGGAAGGACCAGCCTGAGCCTTGCATTTCCATGTATAATAGTGTACGTTTCTATTTTGAAGGGCCTTTCCTGTACCTCAGGACTTAGCACCAATTTTAGCTGTCTGATTCTACAGACAGTAAAATAAAATAAACAAATAAATGAAATAAAATTAACTCAAAATTAGCAGGTAAGATTTCTTATGCTCAAATTTCCTCCCTCCATTCCTCTCTTCTTGTTTTTTGTTTTGTTGTTGTTTCTATAGGTGAAATGAATGAAACAACCAGAGCTACCACCCCTGTTCAGGAACAGTTTTGTTTTGATTAGTCCTTCAGTTCCCATAGATTAACTATTGACAAAGGGACAATCTTCTTAATATGAAGCAAGGAAGTAGGAAAAATATCTTCTGTGCAACATTTCCTTTTGGAACCAACAAAGCCCCACACAGGACTCTGGGGGAGATGAACTAAACTAGAGTGGCAACCTCTCATCCTCATGAAGATTTAAATTACAAGGGAATGGAACCTGCCTCTATTAGAGGAAGGCCATGTGCCTGTCTTTTTCACTTTTATTTTGTGTGCTCAAACAGGGGACCTGGGGCTCCATAGGGTGGCAGACTTCCCAGAGCCTCTTCCAGTCCAGGACTTTGGCAGCATGCGATTGAACATGAAACTCCAAGCATGATTGACCAGCAGGATTGAGTTTTAGAGCAAAATCTAGGAAGGTTGGGAGCTAGGACCTAATCAAGTTTGAGGCCAGCAGGATCAAGTCATGCCAAGACCAATAGCAAAAACAAACAATCCAAGGAAGGAATCTAGCTAGGGAAGTCAGGGAGCTGCATTGTCAGAAAGGAGGCTTGGACATAAGAGGGTCTACAAAGCCAGGGCACACAGTAAAATATCTTTAAATGTCAACTGATATGATTGCACCAGATGTCAGCTACTATGAGAGCAGGGGCAATGTAAGACAATCGTATCAAACTAAAGGCCAAGTGTTCCTATCTGTAAGAGGCAGACTCAGACTCAGTGCATTGTGTCTATGAAAGAATGCAGACCCAGTATTCCTAGAGCTTCCCATTTAAAAAGAAAAGCCTGAGATCTGGATTTTTAATTAAAACATCCCAGTTTGTAAAGCCTGGGCAAGCCAACAAAATACAAGCATGGGATAGGGAAGCACAAGTCTTTGACCTGAGTGAAATGTAAATATTAGGGCAAAAGATAAATGAAGAAAGGACAAAAGCTGACGATGGCACAGATAGAAGTAGATGTGAGTCCAGGAAGGGGTGAGGTTGGAGGGAGAAAGGACTCACTTTATGGGAAACAGAGCACATGATCACACCAAGACTTTCAACATAACCTTTCTGTGGTGTGACGGGGCTTCATACTGCTGGCCCTTGTCTGCTTCTGAGGGGGCAGAGAGTGAAGATGAGATCTTCACAATAGCCTACAAGACCTGATAGGATTAGACTGAGTTCTGAGAGGAGAAGGACAAGGAAAAGTGTTTTCTAGTCTCAAAAATATCATAATCTAAGTGGGGAAAAAAGACACATAAACTCATAACCATAATGCATAATTACAAGGGATATGGATCAAGTAAGAGTCCATGGGTGTTACAAACAGTTAACATGCCCTGCTACTAAACTATTACTCAGTTCACAATAAAAACTTAAAATCGGTCACTGAAAACACATGTGTCTGATACACATGTGTCACCATTAGAGTTGACTTCATGGCAACTGGGCTAATGAATGAGGATGCAGAGAAGGAGGGGATTATGAGATAAGTAGAGAAAGTTGCAAAGAGGAAATATCATCTAATTTGGGATGTAAGAGAAGTGTAGAGTTCACCCACAGCAAGGGTGTCATCGGCATCCAAAGAGGGGAGGACGAGGGAGGGCAGAAAGAAACAACAGGACTAGTGCTATGAACTTCATTTTGTGGAGTATTTAGCATCAAGTTACTTACAGATCATTGGGTAATGTCCCAATGGAAATGTTTTCTTGATTTTTTGTTACTACGTAACTAATATTTTCAAATTAAATATTCCAAAGTCTGCTTTTTCCTATTCATCTTCCTTAGAAACTTCTCCTGCAATTTAGACTTCTGACCATTAGGTGACAGTAGGTTTCTTGGACACATAACCTTATATTGCCAAGCTGCTTTGTCTCAGATTTTGATTTTTGACATAATTTCCCACTTGTGTTTATAAAATAGAACTTTTATTGAAACAGAGGAGCAAAAAAAAAAAAATTAAGTAAGCACTATTTCTGTATGTTAGAGTCCTGGTGTGGCACTGTAGGATAAGCACTGAACTATAAGGTTGGTTTCACCAGCCATTCCTCCGAAATCCTATATATACAGACAGGGTCATTATGAGTCTGAACTGACTCAACAGCCCTTAACACATTTTTGTGTTACTTATATATTGTAAGTTTTTAAAGCAAAATAGACTCTAAGTGCTTTCTCTTTTTGCCATACTTGTCCAGCATTCTGACTTCACTCAAATCCCTTAAGGTCTTTCTTTTTTTCTGAAATTCATTTTATTATTCAACAAGAGCTTCCATGACCACTTAAAAGAATGTGTGCATTTGCTTTTTTACAATTTCCTGGGTTGTTTTTCTCCACGGGTGGTTGTGTTTCTACTCACAGAAAGCCTCATAGTTCTCCCTTGGAGTGACTGGTAGATTTGAACTGCTGACCTTGTGATTAGCAGCCCAGCTCACAATCCACTATGCTACCAGGGCTCTTTTTTCCTACACTGTAGGAATAAAAAACTAAATTGTTGTTGTTGCTAAGTGATGTTGAGTTGGTTCCAATTCACAGCAGCCCTGTAAAGTGTTTCCTAAGAGCAGCTGGTAGGTTTGAACTACTGACCTGATGATTCACAGTCCATTGGTTACCCTACAATGCCAAACCAGGACCAATTCAATTTCTTTTGATATGGGTTGCTTCTGAAAGTAGGAAGAAATCCTCTGAATTTTTAGCCTGTCAGCCTTCCTGTTTAAAATGCAAATAATTATCTCCTTGACTCCCAAATCAGAATGAAACAGGCTCTGTCACATCAGGGATTTCTATATGTTCTAAGTGTGATTTGAACCAATATGTAAGAATAGCACTTCTTAGGAACAACTTGAGATCTTAAATAGGCATATTTAAAAAGCTCCCAGTTACAAATTCAGACTTATGCTGTATAATAATAAAGTAAAACCTTTTAACTAAGCTATTTAAATACAGATTTAGATATAAATTAGTTTCTTTCAGTTAAAACAGGCAAATATTTATTAAGTGCTTCATTACATAGACATTTTGCTAGGTACTAGAGATACAGAGTCAGTAAAATATACATCATTTTTCAAGGGGTTCAGTTTATAAGGCAGGTAGCTCCAAATTCGTATGCAATGTATATTTCTCTACATAAAATCTACATATTCATTAACCAAACTGTTTTCATTATAAATACAAGCAAATCACATATATAAAGATGAATGTACAAATCTTAAGTACACTTATATAAAATTAAACTCATTATATATATAGAGAACTTATGAGAAAACAAGAAGGGAACCAAAATTTTGCTTCTTCGTTCAATAGTATGAAGAACTTTTAGTTCTTGTTAGAGTCAGAAGCATCTGAAAGCAGGACATAGAAAGTAAATATGAACAAAAAGCACTTCTATGTAATAGGGGGAGCCTCTCCTAGTTATAATTAACACAAAAATACTTTTTTCCCCTCCTAAAAACAATATTAAAGCCAAATAATTAGGGTCATGGAGTGAGGAGGATGCATTATATAGCAAGATGACACTGCGGGTTAGGTGCTGGGCTGGTGAGGGAGTGATGAAGTTCCTGCTAGCATAAAGACATACAGTCTCAGAAACCCTATCAGTACGGAGATGCTGTGAATCCAAATTCATTTGATAACAGTAGGTTTGGTTTCGGTCTTATTCACACTTAAGTTCCTACACAGTATACACAGATGGGAGTCCTGGTGAGGCACTGTAAGCTAAACATTAAACAACTATCCGCAAAGTCAGCAGTTCAAACCCACCAGCCGCTCCTAGGAAACCCTATACAGGATCACTATAAGTTGAAACCAACTAGATGGCACTTCACAACAACAATGACATACACGGATGAATAAAATAGCAAAGGGATAGCCCAGTAAACAGGATTAAATCGCAGTTGGTGGTCACTTTATTCTTTGCAGACTGAACTTCGAGCAGATTCAAAGGAGACTGAAGTAGAATGAAATCTGGTACAAAAGTGTGGCTGTTGTCATGTGAACTGGTGTAGGTCGGCATGGGGTCAATGAACATGACACAAGACCATAATGACTAAGAAAGGGGATCTGGACTCAAACCAGAAAATGTCAGAGTTCCTAGATTGTAATTTTTTGTGATGTGCTGTGGAGTCGGTTCCGACTCATAGCGACCCTGCACAGGGTTTCCGAGGCTGTAAATCTTTACAGGAGCAGAAAGCCTCATCTTTCTCCCGCAGAACAGCTGGTAGTTTTGAACTGCTAACCGTGAGATTAGCAGGCCGATTCATAACCACTACGCTATAAGTTGTAAAGCACACCATTTTGAAGCAGCTTCCAGGGAAACATTACAGTAAAGTACATAATTATTTTTATTGATGCTCATCTTTGTATTAAGAAGCCCTGCTATCACATTGGACTGCTCACCTCAAGGTCATCAGTTTGAATCCATCAGGCACTGCACGGGAGACAAATGCGGCTTTCTGCTCCCATAAAGATTTACAGGCTCAGAAACGCTAGAAAGATAAGGTCATTGTGAATTGGAATCGATTCCACGGCACACCACCATCACCATCTTTGTATAATAATCTACTATGTCTTTTTTGGGGGTACGAGTAAAACTTGAGTTTAGCTTTTTTTCAATCAGTGAATTTAAATGTTTTTCTGAGCAATTTAGATCAAAACCATCACATGATGAAACTCACTAGCTATTGGGGTATCTCTTCAGACATCCCATGTGTGTCAGAGTAGAACTGTTCCTCACAGGGTTTTCAAAGGGCAGGTTTATCTACCACCACGTCTTTCTTCTGAGACACTTCAGGGTGATTCAAATCTCCAACCTGTCAGTCAGCAATGAAGTACTCAGAACTATGGACAACTCAAAAGACTTTATAAAAGCCTTCAGTATCACAAAGAACAATATAAGATATTTTCACTATATATTTTGTTTGCAGTCCTGGTGTGGTGCTGTGGGGTAATGCGTTAGACTGCAAAGTCAGTTTGAACTGCAAGGTTGGTGGTTCAAGCTCACCAGTCGCTCCTTAGAAATCCTCTAGAGGGTCACTATGTGTCGCAACCGACTCGATGGCACTTAACAACAACAACAATCTTGTTGTTTATATATATATAACTTATATTTTGTTACATCAAGCTAGTTCATATCCCTAAGTCTCTGAATATCTTGGTTCTAGGATTACATGAAGGGAAAGAAAAAGGATCTTTACTACCTAAATGTATGCTAATCAAGGAGAAGCAATAATAAACCTGAAACTTAACTAGAATACCAAATGACTCTAGACTTCAGATAAGGAAATGCGTGTGTCAGAGTTGGCTTCTAGCCAAACAAATTAAAGGGAGTAATGAGGGAGGCTTGCAAGTCTCTGCCAGGTGGACTTGCTTTGTTGTTGGTTGTTGTTGTTGTTAGGTGCCATTGAATC
>NW_006408601.1:2966044-2971914 GCF_000296735.1 Chrysochloris asiatica
GGAACAGACTATCAATTGCTCATATGTAAGTTCAGGATGAAGCTGAAGAAAATTAAAACAAGTCCATGAGAATGAAAATATAACATAGAACATATACTACCTGAATTTAGAAATCATCTCAAGAACAGATTTGATGTATTAGACACCGAAGATTGAAGACCAGAAGAGTTGTGGGATGACATCAAGAACATTATACAGGAAGAAAGCAAAGGGTTATTAAGAAGACAAGGAAGAAAGAATAAACCAAAAAACGAAAAATTAAAGACTCTGAAATTTGCTCTCCAGGGTAGAGTTGCTAAAACAAGTGGAAGAAATGAGGAGGTAAAATAGCTGAACAAAAAAAAAAAAAAGAAAGAAAGAAAGAAAGAAATCAAAGGACAGACAAAGTCAAGTATTATAATGAAATGTGCAAATATCTGGAGTTAGGAAACGAAAGGTGAAGAACATGCTCAACATTTCTCAAGCTGAAAGAATGAAGAAAAAATTCAAGCCTTGACTTGAAGTTTTGAAGGATTCTCTGGACAAAATATTTAGTGATGCAGAAGGTGTCAAAAGAAGATGAAAGGAATACACAGAGTCACTGTATCAAAAAGAAATGGTCAATGTTCAATTTGAGGAGTTAGCATAAGATCGACAGCCAGTGGTACTGAAGGAAGAAGTCCAAGGTACACTGAAGGCATTGGTAAAGAATGAAAGGCTGAGAATTGGTGAGATGCAAGTTAAAATCTTTCAACAAACTAATGGAGCACTGGAGGCACTCACTCATGTATGCCAAAAAAATGTGGAAAACAGCTCCCTGGCCAATTGATTGCAAGAGATTCATATCTGTGCCCTTCCCAAAGAGAGGTGACCCAATGGAATGCAGAAATCATTAATATAAAATGCAAGTAAAATTCTACTAAAGATAATTCAAAGACAGCTGTAACAGTACATTCATAGGGAATGGCCAGAGGTTCAAGCCATATTTAGAAGAGGACGTGGAATGAGGAATATCACTGCTGTTGTCAGATGGAACTTGGCTGAAAACAGAGAATACCAGAAAGATAGTTAGTTTCCTGTGATTTATTGACTATGTAAAGGCTTTTGACTATGTGGACTATTATAAGCTATGGAAACCATTGTGAAGGATGGGTATTCAAGAAGACTTAATGTGCTCATGAGGAGCCTTCAATATGGGTTGTATTTCCTTGTAAAGAAAACAAAAATCCTCACCACTGGAGCAATAAATAACATCATGATAAATCGAAAAAGATTGAAGTTATTCCAAGACTTTATTTCGCATGTACCCACTATCAACACTCATGGAAACAGTAGTCAAGAGATCAAATAACATATTACACTAGGCAAATCTGTTGACAAGATCTCTTTAAAGTGTTGAAGAGCAAAGAAATCAGTTTGAGGACTCAGGTGCACCTGACCTAAGCCATGGTATTTTCATCAGCCTCATATGCATGTGAAAGTTGGACTGTAGAGGAATTGATTCATTTGAGTTTTGGTGTTGAGAAAAACATTAAAATACCATGGACTGCTAGAAGAACAAACAAATCTGTGCTGGAATAAATACAGCCAGAATGCTCTTTAAAAGCCAGGATGGAGAGCCATTGTGTCTCAGATTTGGAACATGTTATAAGGAAGGACCAGTTCCTGGAGAAGAACATCATGTCTGGTAAAATGGAGGATCACCAAAAAAGAGGAAAACCTCCAATGAGATGGACTGGCACAGTGGGAGCAGCGCTGGGCTCAAGCATAACAACTATTGCGAGGATGGTGCAGGATTGGGCTGTGTTTCATTCTGTTGTGCAAAGGGTCGCTATGGGTCAGAACCAAATCAGCAGCACCTAACAACAGCAACAATATGCCTCACATCATGTCATCATTCTCTCTCTACCCCTAGTATTTCACCATTAATTTAGTCTCTCTGCACCTTCAAGTTTTCATTGTATTTAGATTAACTGTTCTCTATATGCACCAGTTGCTCCTTGGAGACCCTACACAGGGTCGCTATGGGTCAGAACTGACTCAGAGCACTTAACAACAACAATATGCTCTGGACTCCTGGTATGGCATTATAGTATCAGCACTGAATTGTGAACCACAAGGTTGGCAGTTCAAATCCTTGAAAATTTTATACAGGGTCACTGTGAGTAGGAACCAACTCGATAGCACTTAACAACATATGCAAGGTCAGAGGTTCAAACTCACTTCTCAGAAACTCTAATCAAGGTCGTTATGAGTTGGAACCAACTCGACAGCATTTAACAACAACAACATATGTATTGACTCTATTTTTTATCACTACAGTTTTCATGCTGTAGTATATGGAAGCCAAGTTTATCGTAAAAAAATTATACATATCATAGTGACACCATGACCCACTCCAATAACTGTTTTCCTAGGTGAGAACTGGGGTCAAAAAGATGGGTAGGATGGGATGGGGAGGATAGCTCACCTCACAACTCAGGAGCATCTCTAATGTATGAAAGTCATTTAGTAGAGAAGCCCATTTAAGTTATTTTTAATATCTGCAGGACCAGATTTACTATGACGGGAGACCACCATCCTCCACACCCTCTCAGCTTTTGTTGTTGTTTGTTATTCTAGTTAAGAGACATTAGCCTTCTTTAGAACACAATTTGGGAAGCATTACTTTCTCCCTTTCTGGTTCATATCTCTGGTTCATTCCACATATTCACTTTTCTGACAGACTTATTCAGGAGATCTCATCTCACCATCCTTCTCTAACCAAGTTCCATTTTAGAAAATACAATTTTCAGCAAAAACGTAATTTTACAGCCAGAATATGAACTCTAATAGTCTGCTATGTGCAGAATCATCTCATTAAACGTCAATAGTGTCTAAGAATGTGGCACTCTAATATAAAATAAAAAATCCTAAAATAATTTAGGTAAGAGTGGTTTTTTGCTTTGTACAAAGTTCGTTATGGAAATTTATTTATAGGGGGACTGCTGTCTGCTGTATTTTATTTGCATAGATCTATTGTTTGGGAAACTACCTTTTAATATACTTGTTTTTTAAATGAAAATTTTGTCCTTTGGATAGTTTGTATAGTTTTCATAATAATTTATATCTGAGAAAAATAACTTGTTTTAAGAATCTTGAATGATTTCTCATTTCAAAATATGACATACTATCTTCCTAAAACTTCAACAGAATCTTACCAGGGCTCTACCCAAGGCCTACAGAGAAGTTTGCCAATTTAAATATTCATTTATTCAGTTAGCAAGCTAGTCAATAAATATGTATGGAACACCATCTTTGTTCCTGATTCTGGAGATAAAGGGATGAATAAAGGCAGATAAAGTTCATATATCCTCTTTGATCTTTCAGTGTAGTGGAGAGGAATAGGAAAGAAACAAATCAGAGGATTCCAGGTAGTAATAAGTGCTATGAAGGAAATAAAACAGAGTAAAGAGAAAGAAGGTGATTTGTGGAGGCAGGAGAAGAAAGGCCTCTCAACAAATGTGATGTTTGAACTGCAACCTGAATGAATCAAAGGGCCATGGCTAAGAGAAGGAGATAGCATAAGCCTCAGAGAGGAGGAGCAAGTTTGGGATTTTACAGGTGCAGAAAGAATGCCTGTGGGCTTGTATGGAAGAGTGCCTGGGTGGTGCAAATGGCTAATGTGCTCAGCTATTAATCAAAAAGTTACAGGCATAAGTCTAACCCAGAGGCAACTTGGAAGAAAGGGATTTCTAAATCACCAGCAACTGAAAACCCTATGGAACACAATACTATTCTGACACACATGGAATTGCTATGACTTAGCATCATCTTGGCTGCAAGCAACTGAGTTTTGATCTTGTATAGAGATTTTTGATACTCAAATGGACTTCTGGTGTGGCACTGTAGGACTAGCACTGGACTGAACCACAAGGTCAGGAATTCAAACCCACCAGCTGCTCCTCAGAAATCCTATACAGCATCACTATGAATCGGAACCAACTCTATGGCACTTAACAACAACAACACAGAGAATGAGGGAGAGAATGCCAGGGTATAAAATTGGAAAGTTGGTCAGGAACCAAGCCAGGTGGGGAAGCCTATGCCTTCAGACTATACCACTTGCTACCTCTCCTTTTTGTTACCCCTACCTCCCCATCATTCACTGAAGGCTTCAGCTCTTCTCACACTCCTGACATTAATAGTCACTTTGTTAATGTCAGCACTCATCAAGAAGACTCAACCAACAACTGACTTTTGTTATATTATTCAGCTCCTCCCTCTGCATGATGAATTTCTCCACCTCATTTCAGCTACCAACCCCATGGGATTGTCCTGCACTTCCTCTTGAAATCTTAATTCCAAGACTCCCCAAACCTTTTGCTCATCTTCTAGAATCCAAATGTTAATACATCTTAATACTTATTGGGACTTTCTATCTAAGAACAAAACCAAACTCACTGCCATTCTGATTCATAGCAACTCTATGTTGTTATTGTTGTTAAGTGTAATGGAGACAGTTCCATCTCATAATGACCCGATGTACAAATGAATGAAACACTGCTCAGTCTAGTGCCATCCTCGCAATTTTGGAGAAACAGATAAGAGATACATGAGGAAACATATATAGATAGATGATTAAAAATTGTGGGAAATTATTTGAGGGGAAGTACAGAAAGCAATTAATTTTCAAAATTGGATCTTGTAATCAAATGATGTATTGCACTGGGTAAATCTGCTTCACAAGACCCCAGTTTGAGGACTATGGCATACCTGATGCAAGCCATGGTATTTTCAGTAACCTCAAATGCATGCACAAGTTGGATAGTGAATAAGGAAGATTGTAGAAGAATTGATGCATTTGAGTTATGGTGTTGGAGGAGAATATTGAAAGTACCATGGATTTCAAAAGAACAAATAGATCTGTGTTGGAAGAAATACAGCCAGAGTGTTCCTTGGAAGACAAGATGGCCAGATTTTGTCTTTCATGCTTCAGACAGATTGTCAGGAGGGACCAGTCACCAGAGAAGGATATCATGTTTGGTAAAGTGGAGGGGTTGGAGATAAAAAGGAAGCGCCCCCGCCCCATGAGATGGATTGGCACAATGGTGGCATCAGTGATCTCAAATGTAGCAACTATTGTGAAGGTGGTCCAGGATCGGTCAGTGTTTCATTCTGTTGTGCATAGGGTTGGTACTGACTCCATGGCACCTAGCAACAACAATCCAGTCTTAAGGGACAGGGAAGATGTCCCTGAAGAATAGTATAATAATTTTATGTGGTTTTTTTTTTTTTTGGTTTTTTTTTTAAAGAGAAAGTATTTTTGTAGTTTAAATTTTAATTATTTCAAAAATGTATTCAACTTTTACCTAGAAAAAGACTGGCAATTATCTCCTAACAGGTCTCAATTGCTTCAGTCTTTTCCCATGCCCTCCTGGACATAACACCCTTCTTAGGCATCTGCTGTTGTCTATATGCTTTCTCTCTCTCTCCTCCTGCCTCAGGATGTTACTGGAGACATCAGCAAAATGATCAACACAGATAATGAGTCCACTGGAAACTGTTGTGGATTGAATTATATACCCTACAAACTATGTGTTAACTCGGCTAAGTCTTGATTCCCATTACTATGCGGTTTTCCTCTATTTTGTGATCCAATGTAATTATTCTCCATTTTATGAGGTGCTGTAAAGCTGACCTCTCATCTGTCAGTTTGTGGTGCTGAGGGGTCTTGACTGCTGCTGTGATGCTGGAAGCTATGCCACCAGTATTTTAAATACCAGCAGGGTCACCTATGGTGGACAGGTCTCAATGGAACTTCTAGATGAAGACAGACTAGGAAGAAGGAGAGATAGACCACTTCTGAATGGTTAGCCACTGAAAACCTTATGACTAGCAATGAAACATTG
>NW_006408601.1:2972209-2974169 GCF_000296735.1 Chrysochloris asiatica
GACAAATTGAAGGAGAATGACAACACATTCATTGTCAAAAAGAACATTTAAAAATCTATCTTGAAGTACAGTACTGTCTGTGATAGGACAATATCCATATACCTACAAGGAAGACCAATAGGACTACTATTATTCAAATTTACACACCAACCACTAAAGCCATTAATGATGAAATTGAAGAATTCTGGTGTGGTGCTGTAGGATAAGCAGTGGACCCTAAGGTCACTTTGAACCACAAAGCCAGTAGTAGTTCAAACTCACCAGCTGCTCCTTGGGAACCCTATACCGACAGGGTCACTATGAATCTTAACTTACTTGACAGCACTTAACAGCAACAAAAACCAACTTCTTCAGTCTGAAATTGATCAAGCTTGCAATCAAGATGCATTGATAATTACTGGTGATTTGAATGTGAAGGTTGTAAACAAAGAGGAAGAGTCACTGGTTGGAAGATATGACCATGGTGAAGATCATAAAATTCTATTATGTCATTTCCATGATGCTGGAGATCACATAATAGAGTTTTGCCTAACCAATGACTTATTCATTGCAAATATATTTTTAAAACAACATAAAAAGCGACTACATACCTGGATCTTACCAGATGGAATGCACAGGAACCAAATTGACTATATGTGTGGGATGACACAGTGGAGGGTGGAGACATTCAGTGTCATCAGATAAAACAGGGTTGGGGCAGACTGTGGAAGAGACCAGCAATTGCTCATATACAAGTCCAGGCTGAAGCTGGAGAAAAGTAAGCAACTCCACAAGAGCCAAAATATAACCTTGAGTATATTCCACCTAAATTTAGAGACCATCTCAAGAACAGATTTGGTGCATTAGACACTACACTAAAGACCAAAAAACAGAAGAGTGGTGTGATGACATCAAAAACATCATACAAGAAGTAATCAAAAGGTCATTAAAAATATAGCAAAAAAAAGAAAAGACCAAAGTAAGTGTCTGAAGATACCCTGAAAATTGCTCTTGAGTATAGAGAAACTAAAGTGACAGGAATAAATAAGTAAAATATTATAATGAAACGTGTAAAGACCCAGATTTAGAAAACCAAAAAGGAAAAACTTTCAGCATTTCTAAAGCTGAAAGAACTGAAGAAAAAATTCAAACTTCAGATTGCAATATTGAAGGATTCTGTGGGCAGAATATTGAAAGACATTGAAAACATCAAATAAAGATGGAAGGTATACACAGAATCACTGTACCAAAAAGAATCAGTCGATGGTCAATCATTTCAAGAGATACCATATAACCCAGAACAGATGGCATTGAAAAAGTACGTCAAGCAGCACTGAAGGCATTGGCAAAAATGAGACTCCAGAAATTGACAAAATACAAAAGTCTCCTGTAAAGTGTTCAAGAGCAAAGATGGCAGTTTGTAGACTAAAAGGTGAACCTTAATCATGCCATGGTATTTTCAATTGCCTTATACGCATGTGAAAGGTGAATAATAAATAAGGAATCAAATCTATATATTTGAATTATGGTATTGGTGGAAAATATTGCAACTACCATGGATTGCCAGATCTGTCTTGGAAGAAATACAGCCAGAATGCCCCTAAGAACCCAGATGGCGAGACTTCATCTCTTGTGTTTTGGACATATTAACAGAAGGGACCAGTTTCCTGTAGAAGGACATCATGCCTAGAAAAGTTGAGGGTCAGTGAAAAAGAGGAAGGTCCCTCATAAGATGGTTTGTCACAGTAGCCGCAGCAATGGACTCAAGCATACCAATTGTGAGGTTCCTGCAGGATTGGGCAGTATTTCCTTCAGTTGTGTTTAAGGTCAATGTGAGCGGAAAGGAAAATAACGGCATCTAACAAGAATACAAGAACATGTGTTAATGAGGCAGGATTGTTGTTGTTGTTGTTAGATGCCATTGAGTCTGAGTCGGTACCAACCCATAGCAACCTTATGCACAGCAGAATGAAACACTGCC
>NW_006408601.1:2975355-2977597 GCF_000296735.1 Chrysochloris asiatica
CATAGCGACCCTGTACAGGGTTTTCAAGGCTGTAAATCTTTACAGGAGCAGAAATCCTCATCTTTCTCCCGCGTTAGTTTCGAACTGCTGTCCCTGAGGTTCGCAGCCTGATTCGTAACCACTACACTACCAGAGCTCTTTAATGATAATTAGACTACATTTATTATGTTAATGAGGCAGAATTAGGGTAGGATGTTATATCCTTACACAGATAACAGCCCTGATCTCATATAATTGGGTTGTGGTTGGTTGATAGGTGCCATCCACTCAGTTCTGACCCATATCCACAGAATGAAACACCGCTTGGTCCTATGCCACCATCACAATTACTGACATGCTTAAACCCATTGTTGCAGCCACTGCACCAATACATATCATTGGGGTTCTCCCTGTTTTTCACTGTGCCTCCACTTTACCAAGCACAATATTCTTCTCCAGGGACTGATCTCTCTTGATAATATGTCTGAAGTATGAGAGTTGAAGTCTGGCCATCCTGGCTTCTAAGGAGCATTCTGGAAGGAGCATACTTCCTCCAACACAGATTGGTTTCTTCTGGCGGTCCATGGGACCTTTAATATTCTTCTCCAATACCATAACTCAAATGCATCAATTCTTCTATGGTCTTCCTTATGTACTGTCCAAATTTCACATGAATATGAAACTACTGAAAATATCATGGATTGAGTCAGGGGCGTTTAGGTCCTCAAACTGACATCTTCGCACTTGAACACTTTAAAGAGGTCTTGTGCAGCAGATGCCTAATGCAATATGTTGTTTGATTTCTTGACTCATGTTTCCATGAGTGTTGATGGTGGATCCAAGCAAAATGAAGTGTTTGACAACTTCAATCTTTTCTCCATTTATCATGATGCTATTTATTGGTCCAGTGGTGAGGATTTTTTTTTTTCATACCGAAGGCTGTGGTCATTTATCATTGCCAGTATTTTAAATCCTCTTTGCTTTCAACAAGAAAGGTTGTATCATCTGCATATCACAGGTTGCTAATGAGCCTTCCTCCAATCCTGATGTCACGTTCTTCCCAATATAATCCAGTTCTCATATTATTTGCTCAGCATACAGATTGAATAAGTATCATGAAAGAATACAACTCTGGTGCACACCTTTGCTGATTTTAAACCATTCAGTGTACTGTTCTGTTAGAATGATTGCCTCTTGGTCTATGTACAGGTTCTGGAATACTCATTCTATGCAGTGTTGCCCATAGCTTGCCATGATCCACACAATCAAAGGCTTTTGCATAGTCAATACAGCACAGGTAAATATCTTTCTGGTATTCTCTGCTTGTAGCCAAGATCCATCTGATGTCAGCAATGGTATCTCTTGTTTCACGTCCTCATCTGAATCTGGCTTGAATCTCTGACAGTTCTTTGTCAATGTACTGTTGCAGCCATTTTTTAATTATCTTGAGTATGATTTTACTTGTATGTAATATTAATGATATTGTCTGATGACATCCACATTCCCGTGGGTTTTGGAATGGACACAAATATGGATCTCTTCCAATCAGTTGACCAGGGAGCTGTCTTCCAAATTTCTTGGCAAAGACGAGTGAATGCCTCCAGTGTTGCATCAATTTTTAAAAATGATTTTTAATTTGTATCCCATCAGTTCCCAAGGTCTTGTGATTTGCCAATTCCTTCAGTGCACATTGGACTTCTTCCTTCAAATATCACTGGCTCTTGTTCAAATGCTACCTCTTGAAATTGTTGAACATCAACCTTTTTTGTTTTGTTATAGTGACTCTGCATATTCCTTCCATCTTATTTTGATGCTTTTTGCATCATTCAGTCTTTGTACACTTTATGATATTTGACTTTATCTTCTTGAGCTGTCCTTTGAAATTTTCTGTTCAGCTCTTTAATTGCCTCATTTCTTCCGTTTACTTTGGCAACTCTATCCTGGGGAGCAAGTTTTAAAGTCTATTCTGACATCTATTTTTGGTCTTTTCTTTCTTCCTTGACTCCTTAAAACCCTTTTTCTTTCTTCCTTTATGACATTCTTGATGTCTTCCTGCAACTCTTCTGGTCTTTGGTTTTTAGCATCTAATGCATCAAATCTGTTATTGAGATGATCTGTAAATTTATGTGGGATATATTCTAGGTCATAAGGAGCTCTGGTAGCATAGTGGTTACAAGTCAGGCTGCTAATCTCATGGTCAGCAGTTTGAAACTACCAGTGGTTCCATGGGAGAAAGATGAGGCTTTCTTCTCTTGTAAAGATT
>NW_006408601.1:2978092-2996521 GCF_000296735.1 Chrysochloris asiatica
TACAAGAACAGAAAGCCTCATCTTTCTCCCATGGAACCGCTGATAGTATCGAACTGCTGACCTTGAGGTTGGCAGCCAAAGTTTGATCAATTTCATGCTGAATAAGTTGGTAGAATTCTTCAATTTCATCATCACTGGTTTTAGTGGTTGGTGCATACATTTGAATAATTTTGTTATTAACTGGTCTTCCTTATAGGCATATGGATATTATCCTATCACAGACAGCATTACTCTTCAAGATAGATCTTGAAAGTTCTTTTTGCTCATCAGTGTGGCACCATTCCTCTTCAGTTTCTCATTCCTGGCATAGTAAACTGTGTGGTTGCCATGTTCAAAATGGCCAATGACAGTTCATTTTAGCTCACCAATGCCTATGATATCTGTTATGTATTCCATTTCATTTTTGATAACTTCCAACTTTCCTAATTTCATACTTAGTACAATCCATACTCCAATTATTAGTGAATGTTTCAGCTGATTCTCCTCATTTTGAGTTATGCTCCATCAGCAAATGAAAGCTTCAAAGGCTTTACTCCATTTGTATCATCATAGTCAACTCTATTTTGAGGAGGCAACGCTTCTCCAGTCATATTTTGAGTGCCTTCCAACCTGAGGGGCTCATCTTTGGGCACTCTATCTGACAATATTGTGATGCTCTTCATCATGTTTTAATATCCAACATTCTGGTGATATTTGGCAATGTGTCACTGCTATTCATAAGGTTTTCATTGGCTAAATATTTGGAAGTAGTCTGTCTCTCCTTCTTCCAAGTTTGTCTTAGTCTGGGGTGTGGTTAGTATTATTTTTAATCTTACAAGTGATGGATAGAGAGAAGCAATCAGGAGAGGGACCTTAGTTAACTAATAAAGTAAACTAGAGAATGGAGTGCATCCTTTGAATCTGGGGTCCCTGTGCTGAAACCTACTAGGTCCGGGGGAAGACTGATGCCAAGACACACAGAGAGCTCCAGGGGTTCCAGCTCCACAAACATTGAAAGGAGACAAGGATCTTCCTCCAGAGCCAACAGAGAGGGAAAGCCTTCCCGTTGAGCTGGTGCACTGCATTCTAACTTCTAGCCTCCTAAGCTGTGAGAAAATAAATTTCTGTTCATTAAAGCCATCCATTTGTAGGATTACAGTTACAGCAGCATTAGATAACTAAGACAGAATCCTGGAAGTAAATGTTACCTTTCCTGCCACGTTCAACACCCAGACACAATGTGCCATGTTTGCTTATTAAAATAAAAATTGACATCTTGGATTTTACGATTAAAATCATGTGTTGGCTCCCTGGCTCTCACTCTGGAAGCTGCCATGTTTATTTTTCACCAGTAGGTGGCTCAAGTCATCTCAGAATCTGGGAACTATACTGGCCCTATGCTAAGGAGTATCTGCATTTGATCAGTCTTCAACCATTATCTGACAGTTTAATGTCTGAGTCCCTGATCTTTCCTTTCCTGGGCAAGGGCATCGACTTGTTTTATTACAAAATGATTTTGTTACTCTTTCATGCCTGTGAAGGCCATCCTACGACTCCTTGTAACAGGTTGGAACAAATGACAACTGTTTTCTGCTAGTCAGAGCAAACTTCTTGTTGACTCTGCTACTCCAAGAAAAGAATTGTCTGAGCCCTATAAGCCTTACGTCTCACTTCCCACTTACTGGTAACTTATCATTCATATTTTACCTAGAGACTTCCTCTGGGCAACTGACTTCTCTGGAGACAGGAGCAAAATGACCAGAAGAGACAATGAGGCCATTGGAAGAACAAGAGAAAAATTATTCACATTCTTAATGTTTAGAGTTCAAAAAATAAAGTCTTGACTTGCTTACTGCCCATTTTGTAAGGATGGTTTGGAAATAATTTAGGTGACAAGTTCAAAAGGCAAATTGGAAGGAGAGAGAGAAAGAGAAGGAAAGGTGAAAAAGATAAAAGGAAAAAATAAAAACAAACTAGAAAAAAAGAACAGGGACTTCTGGCATGATGTTGGGTTAGGCAGATGCACTACATGGACCCTCTGCTACAAAAATATAAAAGACCAAATGAAACAGACACAGATGAAGATTCTGGAACCCTGAACTTCAGAGGAAAGGTTAGAGAGATGGATGGAGTACTTGCAGGGAAGAGAAGCTGAGCAGAGACAGTGAGAGAGGGAGACTGGCTGGTGAACAGCCTGCCAGATGCAGCCTGACCATATGGTGAGCAGCTTTGGCAATGTAAGGTGGCTTGGCAGAGCAGATTCACACAGGTGACAGGAAAGGTGCAATTCCTTCTTTTTTCCCATGCTTCTCTGGTAACCAGAAGTGTAATCAGCTCCCACCCTCAACCATCCCCAGTATAGACCAAGAGTTTGGAGCTAGTGGTTGGGAGTCATGCCAGTGTGAGGCGGAGGCTGGTTGCGCTGCTTTGGTGCCCCGCTTGGTGTCTGAATTCAGGTGGGCTTGGCTCCAGATCTACAAAATCTACATAGCTATCAGACCAGCATTTAACCAGTCACCCTTCCTCCAGCTGCTCTGGGGTCCTAACAGATTCCACCAAGGGCCTCCAAGAACTACTTCCGGACTAAGAGAGCTCTGAACATAGGTTACACCTAGGAAGATAGGAACTTCATCTAGGTCAAGGAACACATCCCTGCCCCACCAACCTCCTGAGCTACTTGGTTTACAGGAACGCCCCAGAGTTTTCGCCTCTCAGAGGTCAACATCTACACTGTTTTTCTGTTTTGGTTTTGGGGCTTGGTTTTTCTATTTTTATTTTTTGATTGCGTTTGTTTATTTTCTTCTCCTCCTTCTACTCTTTCCATTCCCTTCAATTTTATCCTTTCTATCTCAGCTTTAGTTTTTTCTTCTTTTCTTCTGTTTCTCATTTTCCATCCTCTTTTTTCCCCACTTTTGAACTTTCTTGCTACTCTCTTTCTTTTTTCACTTTCCCTCTCTCTGGTTTTTTTAAGTGTTTGTTTTTTAAAAATTTCTTCCTTTAATTTCCTCTATTTTTCTCTTCTGTAGTTTTGTTTTCCTGTCTCTCTTCTCTTTTTAAGTTATTCTTAAGTGTTTTTTAAATTTCTTACTTTTGTTTTTTTCTCTTCTGTAGCTCCATTTTGCTGTCCCTCTTTTGTCTTTAAAGTTGTTGTATCCGTTTGTTATTTTTTCTGGCAGCTGTCTGTTTTTTTGAGTTTTTTCTCTCTCTCATCATTATTTTCTCTTTTCATTGTAGGTTCCTTGGTAGTTTATTTTCTTGTGTGTTGGGTGGAGGGGTTTTCTCTTTCCCATTCAACAGGGGACAGCAAACGTGCCCATACAGCCCAACCACAACTGTACCTTCTGAAGCTTCACCTACTGGGCAAGAGTGAGTATTAGCTACTATGTTGTTGTTGTTAAGTGCCATCGAGTCAGTTCTGATCCATAGCAACCCTGTATAGGGTTTCTGAGGAGCAGCTGGTGAACTTCAACCACCGACATTGCAGTTCAAATGGCTTTGCAGTCTGGCACATTAACCCACAGCACCACACCAGGATTCCTTAGCTCCTATACTACCTAATAAATGATAGACAGTAGCCAATACCCATTAAAACCAACCATAAACTTACGTGCACAAATTATGAATGAGAATGGTATACACATTTCCATTCTGTAACTACACCCACAGGAGACATTTGGTGAGAGCCTAAACATCATCTACATACAATCGTCAATTAAATACAAATACAACAACCCCACAATGCCCAAGAAGCAACAGATAATTTTAGCTCACATGAAGAAACAACAGGGAGGGGCTCAACAAATGATGAAGATGCAGAGCCAGAAATGTTTCTGAGGATGAAAATGTAATGGAACAAACTGAAAAAGTATTCAAAAGAATGATATTTAGATACCTTCAAAGAATTAATAGAAATATTGAGGAAAGCAAAGTGAACACAGTAAAAACTTTAGAATTCAGGAAAACACTACAAGAACAAAACAAACAAAATAAACAAATTTTGAAATAATACAAAGCCTGCAATTAGAAATCCAGAAAAGTAATACTAAGATCTCAGAAACAGATGAAAGGACAAAGGAACAGATCTGAATTAATGGAAGCCTGAATTAGCTTAAAGATAAATCTTTCAATACTAGTATGTTGGAAGAACAATCAGAAAAAATAATTTAAAAATCCAAAGAAAGCCTAAGAGTAATGTGAAACACCATGAAGAGGAACAACTTATGGGTGATTGGAATTTCAAAACAGGAAGAAACAATAAAAAGCACAGAGAAAATTGTCAAAGAATTGTTGGAAGCAAACTTCACTAACATCATGAAAGATAAGAAGTGGAACAAATCCCAAACAGGATAGACCCCAAAAGAAAATCACCAAGACATATCTTAATCAAACTCTCCAAAACCAAAGACAAAGAAAGAATCCTGGGAGCAACTGAGGAAAAATGAAAAGTTACCTATAAAGGAGAACCAAAAAGACTAAGCTCTGATTTCAGCAGAAGCCATGCAGTCAAGAAGACAATAGGATGACATATACAAAACTCTGAAAGAAAAAAAATTGCCAACCAAGAATCATATACTCATGAAAGCTATCCTTCAAATATGATGGCAAAATTAGGGCATTTCTTGGTAAACAGAAATTAAAGGAAGTTGTAATGACCATACCAACTTTATTAAAAAATGTCAAGGGGTGTTCTTTGGATTGCAAATCAAAAACAGCAGACAGCAACCTGAGATTACCATATATGACAACACCACCCAGAACTCAATCTAGATATTGAACTGTTAAAAGCAAAGCAAACCTACAAGACTGAATATAAAGTACCAGAGATATCAATTCATAATGAAGTGAACTACAAACTACAAAAAAAATAAATAAAATAATGTAGATGTCAAATGTCCAAAAGGTAAGGAAGTCAAGTAGATTTCAAGATACAACAGACTGAAAATAGGGAAAACATTAATAAACTATAGGGTAACCTCAAAGAAAATGAATACACATGCACATCAAAATTTTAAAAAGAGGAACATAAGAAAGACTTAGTAAGCATTAACACAACAGAAATGAAAAAAGAAAACCCACAAACAAAATGAACTCAGCACAGAAAATTACGTGGAACAAAGAATCCAGAAGCACCACAAAAACAACACACAGCAATGTGACAGCAATCAATTCATGCTTATCAATAATTACACTGACTGTAAATAGATTAAATGCACCCGTCAAGAGACAGAGCAGAATGGATAAGAAAATAGGATCCTTCAGTATGCTGTCTATAAGAGACACAGAAAAATGATGGAGACAGTCTAAGTATTCATCAATGGAGGAATGGTTAAACTTTGGTACATACACATAATGGAATACTATGCAAGCTGAACCAAGTTGGAGAATAACGATGAATCTGCAAAATACTTCATGACATGGATGAAACTGGAGGACATTATGCTGAGTGAAATTTAATGAATCACAAAAGGACAAATATTATATGAGACCAATGTTGTAAAAAGTGAAGAAAAGTTTTTATTGATAAAAGAAACAATCTATGATAGTTACAGGGGGCAAAGGGGAGGGAAAATTATTCACATATTAAATGGCTGACAGGGAAGGCAATATACAAGAGAGAGGTTTGCAGAAGAAAGATGAAGGTAGCAGGAGACACAGGGAGGAATGTAAGTAAAAGTGAATAGAGGTAAATACTGTTAACTGTTGATGAATGGGAGGCATTGCAATCATTGTAATGAAGGAAAGTATATGATGTGTTGAATGTAAAACTGATGATCTGCTCTGTAAACCATCACTCGATTCACGACAAAAAGTTTAAAAAAAAGAAAAAGCAGAAAAAGTGCCAGGAGTAAGGAAGCTAGGGAATGATCTTGAATTTTAGCTATTGGGAGGCCAAGGAGTTATGATTTGCCTGGAGACATCTCTGAAACTTCTATCACCATTTGAAGAATCCCTCCTCTCTGTTGAGGCTCTTGGAGTCTCTAATTCTTGACATAAACTCTCTGGAGATCATTTTTGTGGCAGCTTGGATGATGAACTGGGTGGATAGGAAGAGATCAAAGTCAGGTGGCCCCATTAAAAGGGTCTGTATTCATCATTTTGAAAGCTGTACTAAAACAAAGGCTAAGTGAGATGGGGAAGGGAGGAGGCAGATTAAAACAATCCTGAGAAGTTAGTGCTGAGAAGGCAAATTGCAGTTATTGTTAGCTGCTGTTGAGTTGTCCTCTACTCATAGTGACCCCATGAACAATGGAATGAAATGTTGCCTAACCCTGCCCCAACTCTATGATTGATTGTGGACCAGGCTATGTGGTACAGAGGATTTTCATTAGCTGATTTTCAGAAGTAGATCACAAGGCTTTTATTCCTAATCTGTTGTCATCTGGAAGCTCTGCTGAGACTTGTTCAGCATCACAACAACACATAAGCCCCCACTGACAGACACTTGGCACTAGTACATGAGGGGCATTGACCAAGAATCAAACCTGGGTTGCCCATGTGGAAGGTGAGAATTCTACTGCTGAACAATCAATGCATGGCATATTACCATTACTGGTGGGAAATGAAAAAGGGGGTGTTAATGATAAGATCTAGATTCTTGCTTGAGCCATAGAATGCATTTCATTGGTAGGGTAAGAGTAGATTCAGATAGATAAGAAAGTACTTTAGACTTCCCTAGAAGGGGTCTAAATGAAGAGAAAGACCCTTCCAGCCATTAGGATGCATATGGAAGATTGAGTAGAGCAGGGATAGTGAATAGGGGCATATAGTCTGACAACCCAACCCTTCAGATAAATATTAAACAATTGTAGTATGCTTCCCCACTGAGCTTGACCTCAGTGTCAGAACACTTTGCAATATAATGTTCCTGGAAGCCATCATCTGCTAATTAAATTTAGTTCTAAAGATAAAAACAATTTCCTTTTTCTGAGTCTTGGAGGTTTTAGAAGCGCAGCTTCTAGATAAGAAGGTTCTGGCTCCGTTCAGAGTGTGGAAGGCTATGCTTGGTTGGCAAGCTCACTACCACCCAGGCCAGCTGCTCCACTGCCACCTCAAGACTCTGCCTTTTCTCTGCACCTGTGGGGGCTCAGGCAGGTCTTAGCAGCCATGATCTGAGGTGAGCAGCGTACAACTTTGATTAGGATTCTCTGCCTGCCCATGATCTTCAGACGGGTAAAGTAGCACCAAACTTCCCCTCCCACAATTATATCCCTTTGTCCTTCCTCCCCTCCCCATTCACAGCACTATGACACCTACCCTGAACCATTCTGAAACACAGAGCCAGAGGACAAGGCTGAGAGGCAAGCATTACCCATCAAGGGAGACAATGGCAATATTGATCTGCCACGCCGGCCTGTCCACAGGCTCAGAGGACAGAATGCTGACAGGCTTTTCCTCACACAATTGCTGGCTGTTTCCCATGTTCCATAAGAGAAGGGGTGC
Organism: Chrysochloris asiatica; assembly: GCF_000296735.1. Lineage (NCBI taxonomy): Eukaryota > Metazoa > Chordata > Mammalia > Afrosoricida > Chrysochloridae > Chrysochloris > Chrysochloris asiatica. Next base: position 2,985,512 of record NW_006408601.1, read on the forward strand.
ACATTCCAGACCAGGAGACTATTTATTTTCCCACTGAAGGTGACACGTGGCATCCAGAGGTCAAGCCCAGGCTGGGGCCATGTTTGCTGGGCTAAGCCTAGCCTTTTCCCAGCAGTCCCGATTGGTCTGACAACCACCCCAGCTGTGTCCCCTGGGCTGGGAATGTTTCCTCAACTGCTCTGTATAAACACCCATATTGGCTACTCAGTCTCCTGAGTTTGTTTATAGACTGAAGTAAAGGAGTGAGTGCCCACTCTAGTGGGTGGTGGGCACAGTTGTGCTGCACATAAGTGGGTGAGAAGCAGAGATGGGACACTCCCCCACACACACCCAGGCTGCTCCACACAGTCTGAGTAAGAAGAAATAAATTTAGAATGTAAAGAGGTCTTCAAACCACAAATCAACCCCTTAAAATGAAACTGGACAAGAAGCTAACAAGAAAGAGGAAGGAAAATTTTCCTTCGTATTTACCTTCTCCAATGGTTTAAAATTCTTCAATAGCCTCTCAAGTAGTTGGAAATAGTCTTGAAGCAGTAATAACAATAATAATAATAGATACAGTAATGACAACAACTATGATGATAAATTTCATTTGAAAAGCCTTTAACATTTTAAAAGGTAATTTTCCAAATATGATTTCATTAAATTCTTAATACAGTCAAAGAGAACAGTATTATTATTAGCACCATGTGTTGAAAGCATGTGTTGGGTTGGACACTGTGCTAGGTAAGGGGGGAGGGAGATGTGAGGATGAGTCACTGAGGTGTGGGATCCCACTTACTTTTATGTGTGTGCATTCGAGTGAGGACTGGGAAGACAGCAATACTTTGATCTGTTGTACCTAGGGTGCTATGAGTCAGAATCAACTGGACAACATTTAACAACAACTCCACACATAAGGGGCTCTTTCAGTTACTCTTCTAGGGCAAATTTGTTCAGGGGAGTAGGGTGACTAATACTGATTCTATCTAAAACTCATCAGTCCCAGGCAGTAGCCCAAACTGAACAGGTTGCCTCAAAAACTGCCTGCCCTTCATGTGAAGGATCTGTTTGGTCTAATTCAATGATAGCAACTAAGTTTCACCTTGAGTGATCATTATGATGGGAAGCCTGACTCTATTCCTTTACCAGCTGTGCTACCTTGGGCACATTTCTCAAGCTTTGTGTATGTTGACTTTTTCATCTTTAAAATGAGTTTACTGTTATTACTTGCTGCCTGTGTTGGTTGTTATTGTTGGGTGGCTTCCAGTTGATTCCAACTCATAGCGACCCCATGTGTCAGAGTAGACCTGCCGCATAGGGGTTCCTAGTCCCAGGTCTTTTCTCCCAGAGAGCAGCTAGGTGGGTTTGAATTGATAACTTTTTGGTTAGCAGCCTAATGCTTATCCATTGTGCCCCCAGGGATCCTTTCATATATTGCTGTGTGCCAACGAGTTGGTTCTGACTCATAGGAACTCTGCATAGACTTTCTGAGGCTGTAAATCTTTACAGGAACAGAAAGTTTCAGCTTTCCCCTAAGGATCATCTGGTGGACTCAAACTGCTGACCTTGCAGTTAGCATCCCAATGGGTAATTCACTATGCCATAAGGGGTTCTTTCATGTGGTGGTAATTAAGTGCCATTGAGTTAGTTCTGGCTCATAGTGACACTGTATAAGGTTTCCAAGGAGTGGCTGGTGGGTTTGAACTGCCAGCCTTGCAATTAACAGTTGAGTGCTTATCCTAAAGTGCCATATCAAGACTCTTCATACAGTGGTGGTTGTTGTTTTTGTTAAGTGCCATTGAGCTGGTTGTGATTCATAGCAACCCTTATAGGGGTTCTAAGGAGCAGCTGATGGGTTTGAACCACTGACCTTGTAGTTCACAGTTCCATGCTTATCCTACAGTGCCACACCAAGAATACTCATGTGGTTGTTGTTGTTGTTGTTGCTAAATGCTGTCAAGTCGGTTCTGACTCATAGTGACATGGTATAGGGTTTCCGAGGAATGATTGGTGAGCTTGAACTGCCAACCTTACAGTTCAAACTGACTTTGCAGTCCAGCGCATTAACTCACAGCACTGCACCAGGACTCCTATGGTGGTTGTTGTTGTAAAATGCTGTTGAGTCAATTCCAACCCATAGTGACCCTGTATAGGGTTTCCAAGGAGTGGCTGGTAAGCTTGAACCTCTGACCTTGAGATTCAAACCAACTTTGCAGTCCAACGCATTAGCCCACAGTGCCACACCAAGACTAAGTAAATTCATTTGTCGCTGTAGGGTAAGCACAGTGGTTCAAACCCTCCAGCTACTCCCCAGAAACCCTACACAGGGTCACTGTGAGTCAGAATCTATTCAAAGGCACTTAACAACAACAACTTGTAAAGTACCTGCCATATAGTACATGCTGAATACATTCTAGTTGTTTCTATGGAGTCCTGTTGTGGAAAAGGTCAGTGGTTCAAACCCACTTGGAAACGCTATAGAGGGTCACTATGATCTGGAATGGATCTGACAGCACTTAACAATAACAGTGGAGTCCTGGTATGACACTGTAGGATAAGAACTGGACCTCAAGGTCAGTTTGAACTTCAAGGTCAGCAGTTCAAGCTCCCCAATCACTCCTCAGAAACCCTATACAGAGTCACTATGAGTTGGACTCTATTCGACGGCAATTATCACTGCCATCAAGAATAACAGCTGTTTTTGTTATTATTATTATTCCAGTGACCACATGTAGAGTGAATGGATGAAACTGTTAGAAGTGCATTACCAGTTCACCCAGTTCACTGGTGGAAAGGTCCAGAGGAGAGTTAAAAGAATGTAACTAAAATAAACATTTTCTTCTTGCCTTCTTTTCTCCCTCCTTCCTCCTTTCCTCCCTTATGTCCTTATTCTTTCTTCCATTCTTTCCCTTTCTCTGTGAGACAGGATTGGGTAACTTTTGGCTGGAACTAGGGCAGGGTTCAAACTTAGGCTTTGGGAAGAACCAAAAGTATCAGTTCAAGCCCAAGACCATGAGAGAGAGAGAGTGGTGGAGAGAGTCCAATCACAAACTCCACGTGTAAAGAATGAAGACAAGATTAGAATTAGAAGGCTGGACATAGAGACCAGAGTTCACTATTAGAGGAATGAGGTCAGGATGAGACCAAGGTAGAAGCAATCAGAAAGGTGTGAAAGAATTGTCACTAATAGATCTGGAAGATTTGGTTGTTACTGTGTGCCACCAAGTCGATTTGAACTCTTAGTGACTCCGTAAGAAAGAATAGAACTTCCCAATAGGGTTTCCAAGGTTGTAATCTTATCAGAATCAGATTGACACATCGTTCTCCCACATAGCAGCAGGTGAGTTCAAACCACTGAATTTTACATGAACAGCCAATCTCTTAACCAGTGTTCCACCAAGGCTCTTTGAAGGTCTGAAGAGCTATACTGAATGGTCTTAAACGGTCAGAGACCGGAAGAATAGGATTATTCAATAGCAACAATAAAAGCCAACATTTACTTAGCATTTCCCCTGTTACGATGAAGTCCCTGGGTGATACATACTTGGTCACTAAATGAAAGGTTGAATCTTCTAGCAACACCTCAGGAAAAAGGACTGAAAATCTACGTCCAAATGCACAACCCCTGAAAACCCTATGGAAAGGTCTACCCTGGCATCAGCGATCCCATGAGTTAGAATAGACTACATGGCAACGGGCTTGTTGTTGTTACGGCAGTATGCTAATTCCTTTACACCCATTTTGCATATAATCCTCACACTGTATTGAGTGGGTACTTTTGTTTCCCTCATTTCTTAAACAAGAAATGAACTTGCTCAGAGTCACAGAGTTGGACTTAACTGGGTAGAATCAGATTCGGGACACAGAGCTGGATTTGACAAGGTAAAATCAGACTCAGGGCTGTTTGACTATAGAGCCCAGGCTCTATACTTTACTGCTGCTTTTTGCTCAAAAACATTAGCGGAATGTCTCTAGGACCCTAACCTTTGTGTAAAGTATTATCGAAAGACATGCAGCAAAGCTGACATGGCCCCTGTTTTCCTAGCTAACAGGATAGCAATTTGTTAAGGACCGTAATAAATAGATCTTCTGGTGCCAAGGGACTAGGGTTTCCATGATCAAAACTGGAAACACTAAAGGAACGTGATTCACTTGATATTGAATTGAGGGAGGAAACCAGTAAGGGCAGTCTATAAGAGGTGCTACAGTTTGTGTAAACTGGAGGGTAGAAAGAAAAGGCCCTGGCCAGATGAACCAGGTGAGAGGTGGCCCAAGACAGAAGAAACAATACAGTCTTTAAAGTTAGAGGGATCTGCTCTTCCCTAGTCCCCACGTTTTAAGTGAGTCCCTTAATTTTAGGGATCATTATCTGTAAAACAAGGATGGATGTCGATACGTTTTTCAGAGGGTGGCAGTAAGAATGAATTGAAGTGAGTTATATACAGAGTTACTACAATGTCTGACTTTATAATATGGAAAGTTCTACCCTAAATTATATAATTTATAAATTATAAAAGAATGGAAAAGGAGGAATGGTAGGAGGGGAGGTAGTAGATAGAGAAGAGAAGGCAAACAGGAAGACTGCATTTAAGCAGCCCCCGGAAGAGACAGCTCACAGCTTCCCAAACAGTTGTCCCATCCTCTGTGATGGAGCAAGGGGGCTTTCTGACCACCAAATTCACACAGAGCTTTGGGGTAGCTTTACAATGCTTGAAAATTTTACTTATACACTTAAGTATGAGTGTGAAACTGCAATAGATAGTTTTTTGTTTTAAGGAAAAGAAAGTACCCTGGAAGCCAGAGAATACGTGTGTGTAGGGAGGAAGGCATAGAATACAAACATTTTGCTCTTGATCAAAAACTATTCAGTTAATAAGCATTTGGGGGGCACTTGCTGTAATGTGCCCAACCCCTGAAGAGAAGTCTGAGACCCAACCCGAGGGCAGGACGGAATACTGGTTCCATGACAACAGGCTCATGAGAAGTGACGAAAGAAAGGAGCAGTTGGTGAAGTTAGAAAAGAGCTATTTTTGAGGTAAAGTTGGCAGGACTTACTGGCTAATTGGGGGTAGGAACTGAGGAGCTTTATTACCTGGACTTCCACCACCAGCAGTTCTGTCACACACTAGGCTTTGTTAATGAATCTTGGCTTTTCAGAAATATTGATCACAGCTAAGCAGAGTTTGTTGTTGTTAAGTGTCATCGAGTCAGTTCCAACTCATAGCAACCCTGTACAGTTTACCAGGAGGGGCTGGTAGGTTTGAACCGCTGACTTTGAGGTTAGCAGTCCAATGCATATCCTGCAGTGCCACACCAGGACTTTGGGTGTTTATAACATTGGAAGAATGGAAGCAAAGTTAAATCTAAGCCTGCTCAGACCCAAGGAGAGATGCAGAGAAGTTGACTGAACATTCCCATCATGTCCCTCCCCAGCCCTCCCTTCTTTGGCAGCTGTAGCACATTCATCCAGCCTGGGCCTTCTTTGTCCCACAGAGCTCTCCTTCTTTACTTAGCTTCCATCTCTTTTTACAAGTTTGCAAGTTCTCTGGGAACCTCCTTTCTACTCTATTTTGCCTATGGCCTGTTCAGGTCACTGGATGCTAGTAACAGCTCCCTCTCCACCTAACTGTACCTAGATACCTAATTTTAAAAATCTCCTCCAGGCTAAACTTCCTTCTCAAGATCTCTGCTTTAAACCTTCTTGTTCTGGTTGGTAATCTAATGCAGATTATCAGCCATTTGGATGTCCCTAATCCCCAACCTGCAGAGGCATTTCATCCTTGAATAGATACAGAAAAATGGCTCAAACTCCATTCCAAAGATAGAGAGAAACAGTATCCTTCTCGTGTCTCCAGTTTCCTGTCTCTCAGAGATTGCTCTGAGATGTAGTGGGTTACTAGCTGAGCTGCTAACCAAAAGGTCAGCAGTTCTAATCTACCACTTGCTCCTCAGAAGAAAGATGAGGCTTTCTGCTCCTGTAAAGATTTACAGCTTCAGAAACCCTATACAGGGTTTCTATGAGTCAGAACGGACTCCACGGCATACCATCACCACCAGCAGCACTCTGTAACTTACCTCCTCTGACACCCTGATTTTCTTAAGTTCCCCCTAGGTCACTGCTAATGCAACCCCTTTTACAGAGCAGATAGTACTGAAGGTTTTGAGGTAACATGGAGAATTAGCACATCACATCAGAGATCACAGACTACAGTCAAAGGTTACTTGCTGATGTTGTTAAGTGCCATTGAGTGGGGTCTAAGCAGCTGGGGGACATTTCCTGCCCTGGGAAATCTCCCCTGGTCCAATTTCTCATAGACTTTGCTATCATCTTCTCAGCAAGAATGCTCTCGGTTTTGAGATTCTTCCCTCCCTTGCAGGCAACTCTCCACCTTAAATGTTATTGTTAGTGCTCAGTGAGTTGCCCTTTGACTCATAGTGACCCATGTTCAGCTGAATGAATCCTGGATCTAGCCTCTACCATTCCTATGATTGATTGCCAATCATTCCATTGCGATCCATAGGGGTTTCTTTGACTGATTTTCAGCAGATCACCAGGACTTTCTTCATAGTCCATCTTAGTCTGGGAGCTCTGATGAAGCCTGTTCCTCACTGTAATAACACACAAGCTCCCCTGTAAGGTGAGTGCTGGCTGCACTGGAGGTGTGGTAGCCAGGAATCAAACCCAGGTCACCTCCATGAAACATGAGAATTCTACCATTGAATCATCAATGCCCCTACTCTACCAAATTCCAACGAATCTATTCTCAGAGCAAGACCTCTTGGCAAAAAAGGAAACCCAGACTAGCTTTGCACATCCTAAACTCATTCAGCAGCTCTGCAGAACTCTACTATCTTCCCAGGAACTTCATTGAAAGGCACCTAAAAAAGCTTGGAAACAAAGAGTTTCCCCTTTAACATCTGACAGGGCTTGCTCCTTGTCAGAGAAATCCTCCCCACATGTTTACTTGTTTTTCTTCTTCCACCTGCTTTCCCAACTTCCATCTCATTACATCTGAATTCTACTACTTAACCCAGGGGTTTACCAGTAGGCTGCTTAGCTCTGATTTCATTTTCCTGTCTCATTGCCCATGGCCACATATGTTGTAGCCCAGTCAGGCCCTGCCCTCTAGCTAAGCTAGTGCTATGAGCTTTCTCTCCAGAAATGACATGTGATTGTTCTTAGTGAGACCCCCTCTTCCCCTCTTATCTACTTATCCTGTTCCCGACAGTTAGATCACTTGTTCAGAGAACAATCACATGCCATCCTGTGTACAGAGGCTGGAGGCAGGGGCTAGGAACCATTCTCTAATGTTGGAACATCAGGATCATGGGGACAAAAGAAGGATCAAAAATCCATAGCAGAGAGGGAAGAATCTAGACAGACTATTGGTTTGGGGACTGGTTGGTTGAAGGTGACGTTAATGCGGAACACAAGCAAAGAAGGTTTGAGAAGGATTGTTCCACCCAGGCATGTTAAGACTGGGGAGCCAACAGGACAGCCTGGAGCTTATGAAGAAAAACAGGTAAAAAATGGGGTAGGGGGCAAGGGAGTTAAGGGCCAAGAGAGCAGCGGGACAGCCATAAAAGTCAGCTGATGGAAGCTTCTGTTCTCCTAGAGTTCCTGGGGGACCAGCAACAGCTCAGGATCTGAGATATTGCTACACTAAAGGGCCCAGCTGCGCCCCTTGAACCTCAGTCAAAGCAGCCCTCACACTTTGCCTGTGCAGGCAGGCAGATAATGTGCTCTGGTGTTCAAGGACAATCAGACTCAACAAAGCGTGAAATCAGTTTTTTCCAACTAACTCACTCGGGGCTGGAGAAACAGTTTCTATCTTCAGAGAGAAAGGAGTAACCTGTCGTTCCCTGAAGCAATTTACCTGTTTCAGAGGAAGCAGGTATTCTTTGAAAGATCAGGGGGCATCTGTGCCAAACGAGGACTACCTACATGTCCAAGTGAGATCCTTGAAATGGAGCATGGCAGCTAGTTTGACTTTCTTCTCTGCTTCATGTTCAAGGGTGTGTGATGGTGATAGCCAGATTATGGAAGCAGACACCACATGCGGAGTCTAAGGCCACTGGGAGCCAAGAAGTATGTTTCATTCATTTGTTCATTCCGTTTACATTTATTAACCACTTTCTATGCATTACTTCTTGGGTCCCATTATATCATAAGAGACAGAAAAAAAATGGTATGGTATTAGGTGTGCAGACTCTGGAGTTAGACCACTTGAATTTAAGTCCTAGCTCTATGACCTTGAACAAGATGCCTCACTTTTTTGTGCTTCAAAATCCATGTTTGTTGTTGCAAAATGCTCATGATCATTAGAGAGATGTAAACCAAAACATCAATGAGATATTATCTCACCCCCACATCAATAGTAAAATTTTTAAAATGAAAAAACCATAAAACAACAAATGTGGATGAGGGATCATAAAATAGTGCAAACACTGTGGAAAATGGTATGGCATTTTCTTAAAAAGTTGTAAATAGAAATACCATGTGACCCAGAAATTCTTCTACTGGGTATAGATCCTAGAGAAATAGGAGCCCCAATACAAATACATATATGCATACCGCTCTGGTAGCATAGTGGTGACAAGTTGGGCTGCTAATCTCATGGTCAATAGGTCAAATCTACCAGTGGTTCCATGGGAGAAAGATGAGGCTTTCTACTCCTGTAAAGATTTACAGCCTCAGAAACCTCATAGAGACCTATACAGGGTCTCTATGAGTCAGAAGTGACTCCATTGCACACCACCACTACCATGCTTCTTAAAGCACTATTCACAATCACAAAAAGATGCCAATTGCCCATCAATGGAAGACTAGATAAACAAATTTTGGTACATACACACAGTGGGATGCTATGCAATGTTAAAGAATAATGATGAATCTATGAAACACCTATGCTGAGTGAAATTAGTCATCACAAAAGGACAAATATTGTATAAGACCACTATTGTAAAAAGTCAAAAAAAAAAGGTTTTCACACCAAAATAAATATTCTTTGATGGTTGCCAGGGGTAGAAGGGTAATAGAGGGTAAGTTATCGATTAGAGGATTGTTGTTGTTGTTGCTGAGTGCCATCAAGTCGGTTCTGACCCATAGCGACCCTTTATAGGGTTTCTGAGGCGCAGCTGTTAATTTTGAACTGCCGACCTTGCAGTTAAAATGGCTTTGCAGTCTGGCACATTAACCCACAGCGCCACACCAAGACTCCATATAACTTGGGTGAAGGGGAAGGCAATATACAATAAACGGGAGATTAGCAAAAAATGAAAGAGGCAAGAGAAGACATTGGGAGGACTGCAAGAGTTATAGGCAGCAGAGGTAAAACACTGTCATACACACAAATTACAAAGACAGGGATCTATGAGCAGAGGCATAGGTAGACATTCAGGCTGAATGGGTGTGGGAGGAAGAGTAGGATGATACCCATGAATATTTGTCTAAGTTTGATAGAGGATAGCATAGTGGTTACGAATTGGGCTGCTAATCTCTCCATCAGCAGTTCAAAACTACCAGCTGTTCTGCAAGAGAAAGATGAGGCTTTCTGCTTCCTAAAGATTTACAGCCTCGGAAACCCTGTACAGGGTTGCTATGAGTCATAACTGACTCCACAGCACATAACAACAACAACATTTACCTTTGCTGCAAATATATCCTTAAATAAAGAAAGAAAGAAAAAAAAAGACTGGTGTGATAGAGATTTGTGGGATCCCTGAGACTGTGGCCCTTAGACTCTCTTCAAATCTGGGACCACCTGACAGTCAAACAACAGATGGCCTCTAAAATGAAAAATCACACTGCGAGGAACGTATTCCACAGAACAATTAACCATAGAATACCAAAAGGGCAGCGTTTGCCCCAAACAAGCTCAGAAGGCAGGAAAGGGCAGGCAAAAAGAATAGACACAGGTAGTCAAGGGAAGAAGAGGGAAGAGTGCTATTACATTTAGGAAACTGAAATATTATGAACCAAATGTGTATAAATTGCTGAATGAAAAAGTAATTTGTTCTGTAAATTTTCACTCAAGGGACAATGAAAAATACATAAATAAATAAAGATGAAGAAGCAAAGTCTCCCTCCCCAAAATTCTTGTTTGCACAATGAGATTATATGATATATGTAAATTGTATATAATTTGTAAATATTATATACAAATTATATAATATTCCTACGCAGAATGCATGTAGGAATAAAAAATGAAAAGATCGGCACCCTAGGCATTAGTGAGCTGAAACAGACTGGTTTTAGGCATTTTGAATTTGACAGTCATATGGTTTCCTATGCCAGGAATGACCAGTTGCAGAGGAATGGCATCACACTCATCATCAAAAAGAACTTTTAAGTAGCATTTTTAAGATCTATTTTGAAGTGTAATGCAGTCTGTGATAGGATAATATTCATATGCCTAAAAGGAAGACCAGTTAGTACCAATATTATTCAAGTTTACACATCAACGACTAAAGCCAGTGATGATCATCATACTAAAGCCAAGGATGATGAAATTGAACAATTCTACCAACTTCTTCAGTTTGAAATTGATCAAATGTGCAATCAAGATGTATTGATAATTACTGATGAATAGAATGCAAAGGTTGGAAGCAGAGGAAGGATCAATAGTTGGAAAATATGGCTTCAGTGATAGAAATGATGATGGAGATCACATGATAGAATTTTGCAAGACCAATGACATCTTCATTGCAAATATCTTGTTAAAGCATCATAAAAGAAAGGCACAAAGTGACTAGTTTACAACTTTTCAAGAGGAAGTTTAGTTTCAGAGTGTGGTGGGGGGAGGAAGTAGAATCCCCACTGAATAGTTTTCATCTTGTCTAGACAGGTCTGGTAAAAAGAGATAGGGATAAGAGTCTTATGATTCAATAGTGAATAATTGGTATCATGACTAATTGTGACTGTCACAACTGTAAAGGTAGAAGTTTTATAACAAAAAGGGAGGAGTAGTTAACCTTACAGTCCAGGAACAGAGGACACTAGAACCACCAAGGGAAAAGAGCATGAGC
>NW_006408601.1:2997211-2998636 GCF_000296735.1 Chrysochloris asiatica
CAAGAAAAAAGAAAAAGACCAAAACAGGTATCAGAAGAGACTCTCTAACATGTTTTACTGTGTAAGGATGCTAAAGCAAATGGAAGAAACGAGGAAGTAAAAGTGATGAACAGAAAATTTCAATGGGCAGTTTGAGAAGACAAAGTGAAATATTATATTGAAATGTGCAAAGATTTGGAGTTAAAAATCAAAAGGGAAGAACACGCTCAACATTTCTTAAGTTGAAAGAATTGAAGAAAAAATTCGAGCCTCAACTTAAAATACTGAAAGATTCTACTGGGAAAATATTGATTGATTCAGAAAGCATCTAAAGAAGATGGAAGAAAAACACAGTCACAGTACCAAAATGAAATGGATGATTTTCAACCATTTCAAGAGACAGCATATGATCAAGAGCTGATAGTACTGAAGGAAGAAGTCCAAGTCACACTGAACATATTGGCAAAGATTAAAGCATTGGGGATTGATGAAATACAAATTGAAATCTTTCAATTAACTGATGCAGCAATGGAGGCATTCATTTATCTATGACAAGAAATTTCAAAGACAGATACTTGGTCAACTGATTAAAAGCACTCCATATCTGTGCCCATTCCAAAGAGAGATGACCAATGGAATGTGGAAAGCATCAGATAAAATTATTAAAATCACATGCAAGTAAAATGTTGCAAAAGATAATTCAAAAATAGCTGCAACAGTACATTGACAGGAAACTGTCATAAGTTCAAGCCAGATTCAAACAAGGATGTGGAATGAAGAATATCATTATTAATGCCAGGTGGATCTTGACTGAAAGCAGAGAATACCAGGAATATGTTTACCAGTGCTTTATTGACTAACCAAAGGTTTTTAACTGTGTGGACCATGGCAAGTTATGGGCAACATTTCAGAGAATGAGTATTCCAGAACATTTAATTGTGCTCATGAGGAACCTGTACATAGACCAAGAGGCGATTGTTCTTACAGAACAAATGGACAGTGAATATTTTAAAATCAGGAAAGGTGTGTGCGAGTGTTGGATTCTTTTACCATATTTATTCAATCTGTATGCTGAGCAAATAATCTTCTCAAAGTATATGAAGAATGTGGCATCAGGATTGGAGAAAGACTCATAAACAACCTGCTTGTTAATATCAAAGAGGACTTAGAATATTTATGATGAAGATTAAAGACCATAGCCTTCAGTATGGATTGCACCTCAGTGTAAAGAAAACAACTATCCTCATCACTGGACCAATAAATAACATCAAGATAAATGGAGAAGAGATTGAAGTTGTCAAAGACTTCATTTTGCTTGGATCAACTATCAACATTCATAGAAGCAGCAATCAAGAAATCAAATGATGTATTGCATTAGGTAAGTCTGCTGCACAAGACCATTTTAAAGTGCTCAAGAGCAAAGATGTCAATTTGAGGACTAAGGTG
>NW_006408601.1:3005278-3019488 GCF_000296735.1 Chrysochloris asiatica
AAAAAGCTCCCAACTCCAGGAAAAATTTGTGATCAAAATGACCAAGAGCAGAAGCAATATAAAAGCAGAGGCAAAAATCACCACTTTGAAAAAAAAATAAAACTGTGACTGACTGTCAAGTTGCCTTGCTACACAGGCAGTGTGTGTGCACCATAGAAGCCTCCAACAGTGGGTGGGGGTGTCTGCTTGCTCAGGCCTCTCCTCTAGTCAACCACCGTAGAGGTGAGCAGATAGATATTGAGAAGTTAATGGGAGAAAGATTGTCTACTATTTTTTCTCTAAAGGTCAGTTATATAACTGCGTTTGCACAGAGTAATTCTCGGGATAGTTGCATCCTTTGATGTTTGGGTTTTACAGATTGTTCATATGGTTTGTCTGTCAGTCCAGACCAGTTTTTTTCTTGCTGTATAGGGCTCAGTAAAGGGTCCCGCACAAGTTAACTTTAGGGCTGGAACCCACAGGCTGACGTCATAAAGAGCCACCAAGCGCTTTTTCTCTGGGCTGTGGGAAAACTATGGGCTCAGTGTTGGACTTTTATTTTTTTTTGGGGGGGGTGGGTTGCACACCAACCTGCTTGAAGATGTCCAGGCTAGGCAAAGAAGGAGCGACAGGGAAGAGGAAGGAAAAATGTGTAGAATCCTTTGCACCTCCTCCTCCTTTTGCAAATGCCACTGAGCCACTTTTAGCACTGGTTCCCTGTTCTGGTCTGGCTGTAGCCCCATCCTCTGAACTCTGCCCGGGAGGGGTGGCCACAGAGAGAGTCCTGTCTCACTCTCAAGCATTTCCTAACTTGCAGTATTTTCCTTTATATCGTGATTTTTTTCACTTGCATGTGCGAGAAACTGATGCCCTGTATCATATGTTAGATCCAGAGCTCTGGTGGTGTTCTGTGAACGGAGCTTCTATGGGTTTTCAATCCCTCCCCCACAGAGCCTTTCCTACCTGGCTGTCTCTGCTGCCCACCAAAAGCATGTAAGAACTCTTAAAATCATGACTGGAACATAGTGAAAAAAACAACAAGACTCTTAAAACACCCAATAAAATACCAGTTATAAAAAGCAAAGCAAACAAATCCATTGCTGTGGAGTCGAGTCTGGTTCATGGCAGCCCCATATGTGCAGAGTATGATTGCTCCATAGAGTTTTCAAGATTGAAAACTTTTGAAAGCCAGTCACCAGTTCTGTCTTCCAAGGCCTCTTGGATGGATTTAAATCACTAACCTTTCAGGAAGTAGTTGCCACCCAGGGTTAAGTGTTAGTACAGAAAAGAAAAGCCATTTGGTCAGTGTGGTGTGTGCAGTATTGATAGAGTGATGTTCCAGCTTCTAGGAAGTAGTATCGGGAAGGTCTCACAGAAGATGGGGAAAGCTATCCCAGGTCTTGAAGAATGATAAGGAAAGTGTGCCATATTCAGAGAACTGCACATGGCTCATTCACACAGAGAAGAGACCTACAGTAAGGGAAAAAAGGTAGGTGGGGGCAGATCACAGAGGGCCTTTAATGCCATGTTAAACCACCTGATATTAGGCCGTAAGTTGTAAAGATGATTCAGGAATCATTTAAGGGAAATGAGCTGCCATGCCATCATTCATATTCCTTGGAAATATTCTCTAGTCTGAAAGGTGAAATTATGGTTTGTTTACGTTTAACAAAATTGATTTTTTTTTAAACCTCCCATCTCTTTGCCAATAAACCATTGTGCCACTTGTGGTGCTTCATACACTGGTGCTTGTGTGAGCTAGAGTGTAATCATTGTTTTCCTCATGGACTGACTGGAGCAGTGGTCTGTAAGGCAGGAGCTAACGTTCAAATTACATGGCATTTGTTCCTTATTTAAGCCCACCTGAATATCTAACAAAGCTGGAAAAATCAAGTGGATGATCTATGATGGCCTTAGGGTTGGGGAAAATTCTCCTAGTAAAAGGAAATGTGTTTCGCTCACAATGGAGTCTTTCTAGGCCAAGCACATGTTTGTTGGGCAAGTGGGAATAGAAATGATATTTTTCACTGTTCAGGAGGCTAGAAGTTTGAATTCAGGGAATGGCTCTAGGGCAGGATATCTTTGTTAATCTATTTCAACTTCTAGTAACTGCCAGCAATCCTTGGTGTCCCAGGGTTTGTAGATGCATCTGGGTCTACAGCCTTTCTCTTCCTTCTGTGTGTGTCTCTGTGTCTACTCTGATCTTTTTATAACTCATAAGTTATTAGAGTTGGTGGTGGTGGTAGTTATATGCCATGGAGTCAGTTCAGACTCACAGCAACCCTGTATAGGGTTTCTGAGGCTATAAATCATGACAGGAGCAGAGAGCCTCATCTTTCTCTTGCAGAGTAGCTGGTAGTTTTGAACTGCTGTCCTTAAGGTTTGCAGCCTGATTTGTAATTACTACGCTTTAGGATCTACCATACACTGGTCTGGTCTCATTAACACAACAAATAAAAGCCCTATTTCCAAATAGGATCATATGTATAGGAATGTTGTTGTTGTTGTTAAGTGCTGTTGAGTCCATTCTGACTCGTAGTTACCTTGCATGATTTTTTGAGGCTGTAAATCTTTTCAGATATAGAAATCTTCATCTTGCTCCCGCAGAACAGTTGGTGGGCTCAAATCACCAACCCCTGGTTTGCAGTCCAGTGCTTATTGTACATAGCCACC
Organism: Chrysochloris asiatica; assembly: GCF_000296735.1. NCBI lineage: Eukaryota > Metazoa > Chordata > Mammalia > Afrosoricida > Chrysochloridae > Chrysochloris > Chrysochloris asiatica. Next base: position 3,007,931 of record NW_006408601.1, read on the forward strand.
AAGCTCCCATTTATAGGTATTGCTGCTTTTAAGTTCCATCAAGTCAGTTCTGACTCCTAACAACCCTATTTAAGGTTTCCAAGGAACAACTGTGGGGTTTGAACTGCTAGCCTAGCAGTCCAGTGTATATCCTAGAGCGCCATACCAGGACTCCATTTATAAGTGTTCCTTTGTTGTTAGATGCCATCGAGTCAGTACTGACTCATAACAACCCTATGCACAACAGAATGAAATGTGGCAAGGTCCTATGCCAACCTCACAATTATTGCTATATTTAAGCCCATTGCTGCTGCCACTGTACTGTGCTAATCCATCTCAATGGGGATCTTCCTCTTTTTGTCCAAACCTCCATTTTGCTAAATATGACATCCATCTCCAGGGACTGGTCCCTCCTGACAGTATATCTGAAGTATGAGAGGCGAAATCTGGCCATCCTAGCTTTCAGGGAGCGTTCTGGTATACTTCTTCCAACACAGATTGGTTTGCTCTTCTGGCAGTCTATGGTACTTTTAATATTTTCCTCTAACACCACAACTCAAATGCAGTGATTCTTCTACAGTCTTCCTTATTCACTGTTCAACTTTCATATACATATGAGGCTATTGAAAATACCATGGCTTGTGTTAGGCACACCTTAGTCCTCAAACTCACATCTTTTCTCTTTAACACTTTAAAAAGGTCTGGTGCAGCAGATTAGCCTAATGCAATACGTTGTTTGATTTCTTGACTGCTGCTTCCATGAGTGTTAATGACTGATCCGAGCAAAATGAAGTCTTTGACAACTTCAATCTTTTCTCCATTTATCTTGATGTTATTTATTGGTCCAGTGGTGAGGATTTTTGCTTTCCTTATGTTGAAGTGCAATCCATACCAAAGGCTGTGATCTTTGATCTTCATCAGGAAGTATTTTAAGTCCTCTTTGCTTTCAGAAAGCATAGTTTTATCATAGTTGGTTATTTATGAGTCTTCCTTCTAGACTGATGCCACGATACACTTCATATACTTCAGATTCTTGGATTAATTGCTCAGCTTACAGATTGAATAAGTATGGAGAAAGAATACAACCCTGGTGCACACCTTTCCTAATTTTAAACCATTCAGTGTTTCCTTACTCTGTTTGAACAACTGCCTCTTGGTCTATGTACAATTTCCTCATGAGCACAATCAGATGTTTTGGCATACTCATTCTCCACTATGTTGTCCATAATTTGTCATGATCCATACAATAGAAAGCCTTTGGTTAGTCAATAAAGCACAGGTAAACTTCTTTCTGGTATTCTCTGCTTTCAGCCAAGATCCATCTGACATCATCAGTGATATCCCTTGTTCCACATCCTTTTCTGAAACTAGCTTGAACCTCTGGAAGTTCTCTATCAATGTATGATGGAAGCCACATCTATATTATCTTTAGTAAGACTTTACTCACATGGGATATCAATTATACTGTCCAATGATTTCCGCATTCCATTGGGTCATACCTTTTTGGAATGGGCACAAATACAGATCTCTTCCAGTCAGTTGGCCAGGTAGTTGTCTTCCAAATTTCTTGGCATAGATGAGTGAGTACCTCAGAAGTGCCACTTCACTTTGTTGAAAGATTTTAATTTGTATCCCATCAATTTCTGGTGCAAATTGCTTCAATGCACCTTGGACTTCTTCTTTCAGGATCATTGGCTCTAGATCATATGCTACCTCTTGAAATGGTTGAGCACCAACCATTTCTTTTTGGTACAGTGACTCTGTGTATTTCTTCCATCTTCTTTTGATGCTTTCTTCACCATTCAGCATTTTGGCCATTGAATCCATCAATACTGCAGTGAATTTTTTCTTCAGTTCCCTCAACTTGAGAAATGCTGAGTGTGTTCTTCCCTTTTGGTTTTCTAATTCCAAGTCTTTGCACATTTTGTTATAATATTTGATTTTGTCTTCTCAAGCTGACCTTTGAAAATTTCTGTTCAGCTCTTGTACCTCCTCACTTCTTGCATTTGCTTCAGCATTTCTTCACTGGAGAGCAAATTTTAGAATCTCTTCTTACATCTATTTTGGTCTGTTCCTTCTCTCTTGTGTTCTCTATGACCTTTTGTTTTCTTCCTGTATGATGTTCTTGATGTCATCCCACAGCTCTTCTGGGCTTCAGTCTTTAGTGTCTAATAAATCAAATCTGTTCTTCAGATGATCTCTAAATTCAAGTGGGATATATTTGTTTTCATTGTCTTCAGCTTCAGCATGAACTTGCATATGAGCAATTGATGGTCTATTCCACAGTCTGCTCTGGCCTTGTTTTGGCTGATGATATGGAACGTTTCCACCGCCTCTTTCCACAGATGTAGTCAATTTGATTTTTTGGTATTCTATCTGGTGAGGTCCATGTGTATAGTCATTGTTTAAAAAAGTTATTTGCAATGAAGAAGTCATAGGTCTTGCAAAACTCTATCATGCAGTCGCCAGCATTGTTTCTATCACCAAGGCCATATTTTCCAACTACTGATCCTTCCTCTTTATTTCATACCTTTGCATTTCAATAACAAGTAATTGTCAATACATCTTGATTGCATGTTTGATCAATTTCAGACTAAAGAAGTTGATAGAATTCTTCAATTTCATCCTCACTGGCTTTAGTGGCTGGTGCATAAATTTGAATAATAGTGGTGTTAACTAGTCTTCCTTGTTGTCCCTGTTCTTGTTAAGTGCCTTTGAGTCAGGCTCTGACCCATAGCAACCCTGTATAGGGTTTCCAGGGAGCAGCTGGTGAACACGAACTGCAGGCCTCCTGGTTCAGGTGGACTTTGCGGTTCAGTGTATTAACCAACAGCGCCACACCAGGACTATTTCCTTGTTGTTGTTGTTAAGTGCTGTCAGGTCGGCTCCGACCCATAGGGACCCTATACAGGGTTTCCGAGGAGCGACTGGTGAGCTTGAACAGCCGACCTTGCAGTTCAAATGGCTTTGCAGTCTGGCGCATTAACCCACAGTGCCCCAATATTATCCTATCACACACAGTGTTGTACTTCAAGACAGATCTTGATATGCTCTTTTTGATGATGAATGCAATGCCATTCTTCTTCAATTTGTCATTCCCAGCATAGTAAACCTTGTGACTGTCAGATTCAAAACGGCCAATACCAGTCCATTTCAGCTCACTAATGCCTAGGATATTGGTGTTTATATGTTCGATTTATAGGTATATGAGTTATAATTTCAACATGTATTTTGTGGGGGAGACACAACTAATCCTTAAATCCTACATTCATATTTTAGATACTTGAAAGGATCATTTTGGAGTGTCTTTTATCAGGATCCTTTCTATTTTCACCTAGCAGTGACCTTCCTATGCTAAGGGGACAGGTTCCCAAAATAATTTAATTTGGAGAGTCACTTGGAAGGGCATAGATTTTAGTGACAGAATAACTGGGCTCAGACCCAACTCAGAGGTCTTGTTTCCTCATTCTTTTAGTAGGGGTAACATGAGGCTGCTTACCTCAGCGGATGGTTGTGAGAACTAAGTAAGAGTGTGTGTGAGGGCTCTGACAACTGTAGTCACAACACAGTATGAACAACTGCTATTGTTATTCATTCTGATTTCTCCATCCTGCAACTGACACACCTTCCAAGTACTTCCACACAGTCAGGCTCACAGAATTCATATTTGTACAAAAATGGTAACACAGCTTCAGAGGCAAATGGTATGCTAAAAATGGAGGACTGGGTTGTCTGTTATGTTTAAGAATTCAGATTTGGATCTGAATCTGACCCTGGGCAGTAGGAATGGGTATGGTGGCTATGTATAGGTTCTTGTGAAAATTAAATAAAACAATTCATAAACAGTGCTTTGTTGTGTGGCTTTTGATTTCAAGCACATAATAAGTACCCAATGAATGCCAGCTGCTGGTTCAACAGCACACATTAGAAAGTAAAGTACAGCCGTGTGGGGTGATAATAAAGGCCTGAAAGAGTTGAGTGTAAGAAAATGACTGATAATTCAATATCTGACTGAAGAAAGAAGAAACCAGAAAGAGAATCTAGTTCAGAGATGCAGAGAAAGGCGGAGACAAGGATCCTCAGTAGAGAATGAAAGAAAAATGAGTCAAACAAGCACCCAAGGGATGGTGGGTGACAGGTTTGTGACACAGAGACGGTGGCACTGGAAAACCAGACAGATGGCAGTCACTGTGAGTAAGGTGTGTCAGCTCCCCATGGGTAAGATAGTCAGGAAGTACAGCAGGATGACTTATGAGAGACAACATCCACCTCCCAGGGTTGTTGGCGAGGTTAGAGATAATGCGGGCTAATGTCCTGGCACCGTGCTGGCACACACGACACCATATAATTTATCTTCACTTTTGAGTCACTTTTGAGAGTGAAAGTGTTCATAATTACAGGACAGCAAGACAAATCAGAAATTTCCAGGGCAAACATAGTCCCCATCCACAGCATGCACTCTAATAAAAATCACTATCCCTAGAATTCATGGATAACAGAGTTAGAAAAGGCACAGATGTGGTTTTTTTATTCTGAAAACTAAACAAGGTGAATTTTGTAGAAATCAATGCCTTATATCTACAAAATGAATATACAATTGGCAGGAACTTTATGGCCACAATATATTTGCCAGGTAAAATGCTGGATGTTCTGAGTTATACTGAGAAATTATTCATTGGTTATCTGAAATGCAGACTTGACTGGACATTCTGTATTTTTATTTGCTAAATCTGGCAACCCTACCAGAATGGAACACATGCTTCTATGACTATAACTGTTAAATGAAATAAAACACTATGAAGTGGATTCATTTTATTCCTACCAAGCAAAGAATTGATTCCCAACATGGAAGCTGAAATGAGCAAGACACAGTTCCTGCCCCCAATTTACAGGCCAGTGCTGGAGAAGGTGGAAAGGAATTAAGTTGACATTTACTGAGCACTTGTTAGGATCTGGTCACAGTCCTCAATATCTTATATGTTAGCTCAGCAAATCCTTACAATCAAGGTCATTCTAATTTCCTAGATGTAAGAACTAAGGGCCAAAGAGAAGCCGTGTGCTCAAGTGCTAAGAGTTCATATGTGGTTCCACAGCCATGTTCTTTCCCAGAGAGACACATTTCCCATAGACACATACACAAATAATTGCAACATCAGAGAATGCTGTTATCATCAATTTCTCTCCATTACAAATCAAATTATTTCATTAAACTGAGGGGGTTACCGTGAGTAAACCATATGGGTTGGGATTGTGATTGGAAAACTGTTGGGAGTCAGGCACCCCTATGCACCAGCTGCTCTCTCTATCTCTCACCAAGTCTTGTGGTCTCTCTCTTGGCACCTTCCTTTCTCCTTCCTGTCTGACTCTTTCTTATCTCTCTATTGGCTGCCTTCCTCTTCTTAGTCATAGACTGTGCTTCATCAAAACTCTGGTCTGTGTATGATCACCCAGACTTTTCAGGGCCTAAATTTACCTCTAGACTTTCTGTTTCAACTCCCACTACCAAATACCTCAGTATTAAAAATTCCTGGTTTAAGTATTTTGTTTAACAGCTTTCTTAAGGTATAACATCTGAGTCATAAAATTCATATATTTCCTAGTTTAAAAATTTCAACTGACTATAGGTTGGCTTATGAATTGAATTGCTCTTGATTAGATGTCTCTCCTGACATCACATAACCCCTTTCCCCAGATCAATCAGAGGATAAGTCATATGACTGCCATTTTAAAAAAAAACAAACAACTTTTTAATGTGAATTGGGTGAAGGTTTACGTAGCAGATCAGTTTTCCATTAGACCATTCATACATGTATTGCTTCATGCCAGTGATTGCAACTCCCACAATCTAACATCACTTGTCCTACTTCTTCCCTTTGTTTCTTGTTTCCATTGCTGCTTTCTTTCCTAACCCTTCTGCTCTTTTGACCTCAAATGGTTGATTAGTCTGCGAAGTTGATTATCGTAAACATAGCACCTTCCTATTGATATCTTTTCCCTTATAAACTTGCTTATTGTTTGGTTGAAAATTGAGCCATGGGGGTGAGTTCATTTCCAGACCTGAAGGGTGGCTAAGTGTTCCATGTATGAGAGCTTTTGAACAAATACTGAAGGTTGAGCAGTTTCATTTACATGGGATTGTGGATGTTCAGACACTGCAATAACATCTCTAATGTAGACGAGTTCTAAGAAGAGCTAACATTGGATACAGAATTTTTAAAAAAGCTTTTATTGTGAATTGAGTGAAAGTTTACAGGGCAGATCATCAGTTTTACATTCAACAAATCATATACCTTGTTTCATTACAACGATTATAATCCCCTCCATGTACCATCAGTTAACAACAGTATTTCTTTTTATTTACTTTAGCTCTTTTTTTTTTTTTTCTCTAAGCACTCAGGTGTATATAATAATTTACACCACCAAAGGGTACATTCTGCAAGTCTGCCTCCTGGCCACAAGCTCTCAGTCCCTCTCTTCCTCAGCTGCTCCCTCTCTCCATGTCCCTACCTCTGCCTCCATCTCTGGCGTGGCTGTTTCTCTGGATAAGGTCTCGCATTCTGCTTGTGCTCTTCTCCCTTGATGTTCCTAGGGTCCTTTGTTTGTGTACTTTAAGATTAACTAACCTCCCCCCTCCCCCATTTTTGTTGCAAAACTTCTACCTTTACAATTGTGACAGTCACAATTAGTCATGATAACAATTACTCACTATTGAATCATAAGAATCTTATCCCTATCTCTTTTAACCACACCCATCTAGACAAGATGAAAACTATTCAGCGGGGACTCTTACTTCCCCCCCACACTTTTAAACTAAACTACCTCTTGAAAACTTGTAAGCCAGTCACTTTGTGCCTTTATCACCCCTCATTTTAGGTAGCCAATGTCTAAGTTGCCTGTCCCTGTGTACAGAGGGATAGCATTGATACTTGATTTGAAGACTCCTTCCCTCTCTGTTGGTATTTAGAGTTACTACTTTCATGAGTATTGGTCAAGTTCATCAAATTGCAGCAATTTACCCTTGTTTCCTTTATCAAAAAAAATAATAATTTTTTATCTTCTTCTAGTCAAGTTCTGATTATCAAGCTATCGAGGCTAGGTAAAATGGGTACGATCTGCAAGTTTGGATGTTCTTGTGTGTCTTCATATCAGCGGTATGCTTCACTCTCAGCTCTAGCTTTCCTTGACTATGTCCTTGTTGATGGACTCAGGTGTCCCCAGATCTCACCACACTTTGGACCAACCAGTCCTTCCTCTTCTCTCTCTCATCTCCAAGTCATGGGAATCTATGAAACATGATTTAACTCAGCCCCTTTCTTCATTGTTGCTTTTCCCCCTCTTCTACTCTCCAGTAGACCAATGTGGCTGTCAGCAAACTTACATACCTGCTTATGTGTTCCCTTTGAGTTTCAGTCTTTGAGGGGAGTTTGTCCTGAAGGAACTTGATTGCTTCCTTTGATGGCTTCCTGGCAAACAACTTGCTTATTCTTGTAGTAGCCAGTCATACTGCCATTTTTGTTTTGAGTTTTTCCTGATGATCTTTCTTTGAAAATGTATGTTCTGTCATTCTACTGTTCCAGGCTGGTTTGCTTGTCCATTCTAGTGGGAATGTCCCACCTCAGAAGGTTCTGGATGGGGTTCAGGATTCTACCTAAGGTCCTAAACACTGCAAAGGCTCCGTAAGAGGCCTATTTCACTGGGCAAATTGTAGAACCCTTTTAGGTATTCCAATCATGGATATAGAATCTTGAAGAACAAGTTAGCATTCACCAGGAAGAAGAAGAAAAAAGGAGGTTACTATGAGGAAAATATGTGGACTGGGAGAGTAATTGGATGAGACATTCTAACTAAGGAGCATCATCTGCAAATACACAGATGCACAAATGAGAAATGATCAGGTTTGGAGAACCTGGAGCACAGGGTCCTGGTGGGAAGGCAGAATGGTATAAGGTGAATGTAGATTTCCAGATTTTTAACTTGGTTATTAGGTGGCTTAAGAACCCTCGAGGTGCTGTAGGATAGGCATTGGATTTCTAACTACAAGGTCAGCATTTTAAACCTACTAGTCACTCTTCAGGAGAAAGCTGAAGCTTTCTGCTCCTGTACTGATTTATAGCATCAAAAAAGCCCCAAAACACCTATATAAGGTCATTATGATTTCAAATAGATTCAACAGCAATTGATTAGTTTTTGTTTTTAATCTAGGTGGATAGTGGTATCATTCACGATGATTGAACTTGTAGGAGAAGTGCACATTTGGTAGGGAAGACTAACAAGATTGGTGTGGGGGATGCTGAGTTTGAGAGGCTTGTAGAACATTCATGTGAGAGAGGTCCAATAGGAAGTTGGATACATAATTAGGAACACATATTAACTTTCACCACAAATTTATTAGAAAACTTATTCTAGCCCTTGGAAGACTTTGATGTTGAGCTGTAAGGCAGTGTAACAGGCAAGCAAGGCAATCCTTTAAGGACATTTGTTCAAACCACCATGAAGGGCCACACCAAATGCTACATTGTTGATTCAGTCCAATTGCTCTTTATGAGGAAGAGTACAGCAGCAGAAATCTGAGATGCTTTATGTTAAATCCCTGCTTAGCCAGCATATTTAGATATTAAATGTTGAAAATAAAAATATAACCTGCCATAAATTCTCATTACACACATTATTGCTTTAATAGTGGAAGTTCAGATCGGCCCCTAAAGAATTTTCTGATTTGTAGTCAGTATTTAGCTTTAGCTTTTGATTTATTAATTTGTTCTTTTTTCGTGTTTGCTTAAGGAAAACAATTTAGAAAATATGGATCATTTTAAGAAAAGGAAGAAAAGAAACATCATCATAAATCCCAACACCCAGACATAGCCACTGTTTGAGTATGCACTTCTAGCTTGCTTTCTTTTGCAAAATTAAATTTTAATTTATATCTAAGTAATACATGCAGAAATTATACATCAAATAGTACGGAAGGGTTTATAACAAAAGCTACTTGGTCCCATCATACCTCTTCATACTGTCCCATGCCGAAGAAAGAGCATTCCTTAGTGGACTATGTTTCCTGGGGTAGTTGTCTTCACAGCATTTGATCTATGCTGTACAATATGCAGGCAAGTAGCCACATGTGGCCATTTAAATGTAATTATTAGGAATGGACTCCTGGTGCAGCACTGTAGGATTAAGGTCTGCAGTTCAAACCCACCAACTGCTCCTAGGAAACTCTACACAGGTTAGCTATGAGTCAGAACCATCTTGAGGGCACTTAACAACACCAACAACAAGTAAAAATTAAGTCAAATTAAAAATACAGTTTCTTAGTCTTACTAGCCACATTTCAGGTGTCCTATAGTCCTTGTGTTTAAAAGTTACCATACTGAACAGCACATATGGAACATACACATCATCATAGAAAGTTCTAGCATACAGTGCTGCTCTAGGCAATATATGCTTTTGACTTTATATCTTGATTTATCAAATTTAGAGTTTCAATTGCCTTAATTCTAGTCCTGCTGTGGCACTGTGGGTTAATCTGCTGGACTGCAAAGTTGGTTTGAACTGTAAAGTTGGTGGTTCAAGTTCACCAGCAGCTTCTTGAAAACCCTCTGCAGGATTGCTGTGGGTTGGAACCGACTCAATGGCACTTAACAAAAACAACAACATATTTTTTATGAAGCTAAAAGATATAAATATAAACATACAGTCCTCAGATGGGTTAGGAACATTGGACTTACAGACAATTCCTATTTGCTCTTTAATGTTATGTAAATTTGCCCTGGCATTGAAAAGGATATAACCAGCTCTACTCATAACAAAATCTTCATCAGTCACTTTCACTTTCTGCACACGCAGCTTTTAAACCACTGAAAAAACTCCAAGCCTTTTCCTGCACTACACACCCCTTCCCATCAAAAAATAAATAAATAAAGAAAACTAAAACAGCCCTTTGCTGTCAAGTTGATTCAGACTCATAGTGAGCCTGTAGAGGGTTTCCAATACAGTAAGTTGGAAAGCTTAATTTTTTCTTTCTTGGAGCATCTGGTGGGTTTGAACTGCTAACTAACTTTTTGCTGAGCAGTCAAGTGCTTATGCTATAACACCATATGTACCTGTTCTGACTCACAAATTTCAGTTAAAGCTTAAAGACACAGGAAAGGATAGCATGTGTGATCTAGAACTGCCTGTACAGAGAAGTATTTGCATCATAAATGTAAATCTTTATGAAGTACCACAAAGTGGATAATCCATGTAACTGCACCCATAGCAATAAATATTTCTTGGGACACAAACTCTCTCATTGCTGTTGTCATCAAGTTGGTTTTGACTCGTAGCAACCCTATATAGGGTTCCCAAGGAGGAGCTGATGCATTTGAACTGCTGACCTTGTGGTTCAAAGTCCTGTGCTGATTCTATAGTGCCACACCAGGAGTCCAAACTCCCTCTCATGCTCACTTCCAATTACTAACCTCTTTTTCAATATCCTGACGTTTATTATCATGAATTAGTTTTACCTATTTGCAGTCTTTAGTATCTGATTGGTGTTGTTTGGTACTGTTGAGTTGGTTCTGGCTCCTCATAGCAACTCTGTATAGGATTTCTGAAACTCTACATCTTTATGAGAGTCTCATCTTTCTCCTGCCAAGTGGCTGCTGAGATTGAACTGCTGATCTTGCAGTTAGTAGTCTAGTGCTTATCCTACAGTACCACCAATGCTCCAAAATATCTGGCTAATTACATGCAGATTATGTATGCAGGATCCACTTATATTTTTAAGGGAAGTGCATTCATTGAAATATTATCACTGTCTAGTTTCCCTAGTGGAGTCCTCGTGTGATGCTGTGGACTAATGTCCTGGGCAGCAAGATTAGTTTGAACCACAAGATCGACAGTTCAAACCCACCAGCTGCTCCTCGAACATCGTACACAGAGTCGATATGAGTCGGAACCGACTCAACAGCACTTAACAAGAACACCAATTTCCACAGTGGAGTTCTGGTGTGGCTCTGTAGGATAAGCACTGGACTGCTAACCGCAAGGTCAGCAATTCATAAATAGCAGCTACTCAGCTGTTTCACTATGAGTTGGAACCGACTGGATGGCACTTGACAACAACAACAGTTCCCATAGTATGAATTGCTGTTGTTAAATGCCTTTGAGTCCATTCCGACTCATAGTGACCCTGTTGAGGGTTTCCAGGGAGTGGCTGGTGAGTTTGAACCTCCAACCTTGCAATTCAAATGACCTTGTGGTCCAGTGCTTATCCTACAGTGCCACACCAATATGAATAGATCACAATATATTTATACATTCTATTATTTAGAAAGTAGTCCTGGTGGCATAACACTTAAGAGCTTGGCTGCTAACTGAAAAGTTGGTGGTTCAAATCTACCCAACAGATTCTGGGAGAAAGACCTGAAAATCTCCTTCTATAAATACAACAGTCAAGAAAACCTATGTTCTATTCTATCACTGGGGTGCCATGAGTTGGAACAGCAGTAGCAACAACACTGTTTTAAAATATTTGAACTATTCTGAGTTGAGTTGAAGCTATTATGAATAACGTTAGGAACATTCTTTTTTTTTTTTTT